>NC_047523.1:35777376-35916313 GCF_902827115.2 Pseudochaenichthys georgianus | reverse complement strand
TTTAATATTACTCGGAATTGCATACTTGTTGTCAGAAATACAAACGCAGTCGACCTTAACGGCTTCCATTTTGTTGTGTTCATCTTAATTCAGAGATCTTTAGAAACCCCAGTTTGAGCAGCAGTCGTCACTGTGCTGTCACTCCCAAAAAACAGACACCTTAACCCACTCTTTCACCCTGCGAGTCACCTCTTGGTCAACATTTAAAGTAAAAAGTCAATTCCTCGGGCATTTTGCGTTCACAAGGCAAAACAAAGCGATTAAAGGTGGGGTAGGTAAGTTTCAGAAACCGGCTCGAGATACACGTTTTGTTATATTCCATGGAATGCTCTTAACATCCCGATAGCAATGAATATCTGAAGTGCTTTGACAAAAAATCCATTCATCTGTAGAAGCCGTAATACTGTAAAAAGTACAACCAATCCGTTTAGCCGGCCCGGCTAAACGGATTGGATGGCCTACCTGCCTGTCAGCCTTCCACCGGGGCACAAACTTACCTCGTGCCCTCATTGGTCATGTGCGCGTTCGTGTGTGTTGGAGGAGGGGCTCTGTAAGGAAGTGGCAGATTTTCTCCGGTTGTGTATTTTCAAATTCTAGCGATCTCGAGCCGGTTTCTCAAACTTACCTACCCCACCTTTAAGTATTAAGATGTTTGTGCATTTTATGGAAAAACATTTTCCCGGAAGTTAATGTGCAGGTTAATACACTGGAGAAAGAGCAAAGTGGTACCAGCTGTTTAATTTGTAGTATTTTTGGGGACGGGGGTTACAAAAAGATGGTACTATATGGTGTAAGAGTATCTGTACCCATATCGGTATAATGTCTCATCTTGCTGAAATGACGCAGCGCATGAGTAAAAGCAGCCTTTCCAAATCCATGTTTCTTGTTCAAAATGACAACAAAAAAACTGTTATCTGCATTTGTTTTTGATCCCTAAAGTTTACATTTTGGTAGTTGATAAAGATTTGCACATTTAGGAAAAGAAAAATTGCTGTTCTACGATGCTGATATTGGTAGTAGTAGTAGTATAGAGAGAGAGAAAGAGAAAGAGAAAGAAAGGGCGTGAGAGAGAGTGTGACGAGAAAAACTCCACGGTCATCCCCAAAGGAAAAAATGTCTTAAAAATAAAGTGGCTCCTCACAGAGAATTAACAAAAACACTTATTCATCTCAAACTCAGATCAGTCTGAAGATAACAAATTAGAACCACATTGGGAGAGAGAGAATAAACAGAGGGGTGTTTTTCTGTGTTCACGCAGTTTGTTCTCACAGACGGGACTCCTGACTGGATGTTGTGTTCAAGGCCCGTCGTTCCCCGTGACTCCTGGGAAACTCTCTCCCCTTACGTTTCATGCCGAGCGAGATTTCTGCGGCTCGTCAGGAGGAAACCATCTCACAGCAACCTGTCTCAATGCTGTCTTAAACAAGAGAAGTGCCTTGTGTATGAATGATTCTTTTGTAAGAACAAGTTGATGTAAATGTTAATTTACCTCAAATGTTTACAAACTGTTACTAAATAAACACATTTTTTGTACCATAGTTGTTGTTCTCGTTTTTATTAAAATGTCCCATCATTATCGATCCTACAGAGAAAGATGCTGAGTTGTAGACTTGACTAAACACTATCTAGTTCTAAGGTTCAATCGGATAAAATTCAAATGGTAATTGTAATTGAGGCCTCAGCTAAAAAAGTACATGCTTGCTTTTTATACTTAAATTACATTTTTTACATTATTGTGTTAGTACTAATTCCCAAGAGGCAAAGATTATAGATGAAACCAATTTACAACTATTAAAAAATATATAAATATTTACTTAAAAAAACAACATTATTGCCTTCAAAATGAAAGTATCTGTTGATAACAATGATAATGAAATAAATCATCTTACATTATAATAAATGCCCTAATAATTTTCAATTGTGTGTGAAGTGAACTAACACTTTCTGAGGACTTTTGAGGTTGTGACTTTACCTGAAACTTTGAGCAAAAGACACCCAACTTTTTTCTCCAACTTGTCTTTGAGGTCTTTTGTCTCGTAACAGAACAGTCAGTTAAAGATGGGCTGTGTGTTTGAACATACGTTTCTCTCAATGCACTGAGTCTTTGAGGCTTCTCGTTCAGATTCGATGGTGAAGTCTCTTCCAGATGTTTCCTCTATCGTCACGATTTCTACTCGCCCTCCAGCTACCAGTTCTCTGAAGGGATAAACACGGTTATTACTCACAGGACAAAACCTTTCGTATAAGAAATAAAAACTAAAAAGGTCACATCCTCAGTCTTCACAGGCAGCTGATATCAGCTGAGCGAAAACCCCCGCCTCAAGATAAAACTATGTACCCACGAGAATATAATAACACTCTATAAGAAAGGGAAAACCTCAAAAAGTATAAAAAGGGCATCTTTAAGAAAATTCATTTCAAAATGGTCTTTTATTTTCCTCCCGTCTGCACTGCAGGTCAGGTCTATATAAATGATGAAGTGATGTTCGGCCCACATTAACATCAGGAGGGTTTCTTTGGCATCACTCTCTCTGTAGACGCCTTGACCTCTGACCCCCACGATGTGAAGCTGAGCCAAAGACACCAGGCCCACTTCAACAACCACATCCAGGAATAATTCAAATGAGACGGACATGTCAGTCTCGCACCTGAGAGTCAAACATCTCTCACAAACTCCCCCTCTAAAGAGCGGAGATAATTAACAACACAGTGTGATACATGAGAGGGGGCGGCGAAATGAACAGCTGCTGGGAAACCTTTTGAACGTTGGGCAAAGCGGGCATCAACGCGGCTACAGATAAAAAAACACACTCGTGTACGTGGAGAGAATAAGTGGACTTACTGAAAGATAAAGTATACTTTAAGGGTTCTTTCGGTCATCATAAACAGATTGTCATATCCACAATAGCTCTAGTTAGTTGTCCCAAGCTCAAACAACAGTGCAACATACAATATGCTTAAGACGCAACAAATAGTACAAGTGAAATGCAGAAATACATAAACTATGTACATTTGCAAAGAATAAGAACTTAATGTAAAGTGAAATACTGTAGAGTGGAAGGAATCAAAGTTTAAAAATACACCTGTTTGCGATATGGGTTTCACCTCAGCCTAATATTAGTTATATTATTTTAATAGCCAGTACTATAAGCAACATTTTGTTACTTGACACTAAGAGTACTCAGATCATGAAGTGGTCTAGCTAGCAGACTGATTGGTGAGCCACAGCTAAACCTGGAGACCCTCATACACCTCAGGCAGTTACAGCAGTTATCCAGCTCTATATGAATGATGACTCCCACCCTCTGCACTCAGAATGTAAGCGTCTTCCTTCAGGAGGTTAGTGTAGAACAAGGCGGTATACAAACAGCTTTTTACCGGCAGCATTCGCACAAAGGATTAACTCGTAGCAGTCTCACACGGATGTTTATTTATTTATCAACTTCCATCGCCCATGTTTGTACTAGTGTTTTTATGTAATGGGGCAGGGTAAATAAAGTACTTTTATTATAGATTTGTCGGTTGTCTGTGTTGTTTGGAGAATGTGTGTCAGGATGGATCCCTTGCCTTTTTATCTGCAAACTAAATCTACCTACGGGCACTGATAAATAACCTGAACCTGAACCTGAGAGTGAAACCTGAAAACATTTAGAAGAAAAAGGCATCTAAGAACGGACTGTTGTTGCGTTGAACATTCCTGTTTCCCATTTTCAACACAAATGGGGCGAAGCCTGCGAGCTAGTTCAGGCAGTCACCTCGAGCACCAAGGAACACATGACGCGTCTCTTACAACCAACCAAACTGTCATCTCTCGCAAATGATGTTAGTTGAATGCAACTGATTATTTACCTGGTGTATTTATGGTCCTCGTCTCCCTTTGTCCCGTGCCAGTTCGTTTCGTTTCTCGTGACAGTCTACCAGCGTATCATGCCAGAAAGAATCCCAAGCAGAGCTTTGAGCCACGTCTTGTCTAAGTATTCATATATTCATGCTCCTACTGTTTTTCCTCATTGAAGTGATTTTGTTTTGATACTGTTTTTCCTCGTTAGGAGTGATTTAGTTTTTGTTTACCACTGTCGTTGAGCTTTGGTTTGAATAAGTCGTGCATTTGAGTTCAAACCCGTTTATTCAGTCGTAACTCAAACACAATCTCCTAAACTTGCTGCTCTATTGAAGCTGCAGATCTGCCTGCCTCGCTAAAGCTGCTGCTCTGTCACATTGCTGATGCGTTCACGTGCTGCCTGCCTGCCCCACCACCACCCCTGCTTCCACCTGTAGGCTCGGGGGATAGTTATCTAATCATCACTCAATGTTCTTTGTAAATCTGTGGAGTGATGAGGCCCGAGCCTAGACGCCAAACTCAAACTATATGCTGCTTCTAATAAACATAGAACACGTGAGTTGTCTGGCTGAACTCAAAAAGTTGCATGTTATTGTCCATTTCTAAATAAAACTATTTAACACAGCTGTAGTAGGGCGTCCCTGCTCACTCTCTTTATAAGCTAAGGGGTAAACATGGGGGACAACACCTCTTGATTGGTTTTTAAACTGAATGTGTTTTAAGTCTTCACTGTGAAAAAAGGGCTGAACGTTAGGATCTGGAATATCTGGCATGCAGTCTGACAGCAGCAGGCGACATGAGTGCTGGCTCTTGGTTGCAGAGTGATGGGAGAAGATAGTGGATCTGCTGGTAGGCTGACGGAGGCCCCCACCCGTCACTCACTCACCAAATGGGGCCAAACAGGCTTTTCAGGGACACTGCAGAACTTCTATGATTCATAACTTCAGAATCTTTTTTAAATAAGCCATTTGAACCTGATGTGGCGAGGTCAGAAAGGTCAAAGGTCACACAGCGGTGCAGACCTACCCCCGATAGTGAACACGGGTCAATACATACGAGTTATTCCGATCCAAATATACTACCAACTACACATTTCTCCGTAGATTTTATAGATTGTTCAAAGCTCAATTTTTTATGTGTGTTGCATTTTTCAGAAGCGCCTGGGATTCAAGATTTCCAAAACTCTTAAGTCTTTGAATCTTGAATCTCATTGAAACATTTAAAAATAAATTGTCTATATAAACCTTTGTGTGAACCCCCATAAACACAATCACAATACTTTATTTATCATGGGGAACATGTGGTTGCTCCCTTTTAGGATTAAATAAGATCAGGGGGGGAAATCCATTAAGGCCCCGTGGACATTACAATGTTTGTTTGTTTTTGGTGATTTGTACCCATGTTATACTTGTGGCCCCTATAAAGCCCCTCTTGGCCCCGTGGTGGAGAACACAGGAAGAGAGTCGTCTCTCGTCTGCAGCCCCGGGCCGACAGCGGGTTATTTTTAGCCCTTAATCACCTCACAAATTCACACTCAGCCCACAGCACAAATACCTCAGGCCCTCCTTATGTATTTCAGGAGTGTGATGAAGCTGTTTCTGAAGCCGGGCTCATGGAAAGAAGTCGGTTTGTTTCACAGAAACCTTTCTGGTTTGGTAGCCGACTGTCAAAACCTCTGAAGGCATTCTTTACAGTTTAGATCAGCGGGCCAAAATAAAAAAAATGGGTACTAGTCGAGGGCCGGACTGGTTCAATGTTTATTGCAAAACTTATTGAAATGAACTTATTGCACATATTAAACCTGGAACTAACAAAGCTTAAATTATTGCCTATAAAAACAACATTAAACATTAAATAATCAGTTGCATTCATTCCTTATGGCTCTATCTGCAGAGTCATTCCTTATGGCTCTATCGGCAGAGTCATTCCTTATGGCTCTATCGGCAGCTTTTCCGGAGTACATTTTTCCACAGGCCAACAACAGCTTCAACAAAACAATTTCCCTCAAAGAGAAAACCAAACATGCCCTGTTGTCTCAAGAGAGAAAGTGCAGAAGGAAACATCCATTAAACTCAGGTTGCTGCTCTGAGATGCTAGTTCAGACACTTGGCGTCTCATCTCGGGTGCAAGGTCATCAATGTTTGGGGTCAGGCTCTGAGCTGAGGAGACCCTCAGGATTGAGGGAGGGTGTGCGTGCAATATACCGGCGGGACAGATCTAATAGTAATTAGAAATTATCCTGCGGGCCGAAATTAGATCCACCATGGGCCTGATTTGGCCCCCGGGCCTCGAGTTTGACACATGTGGTTTAGATCATGCAACCTCAAAGTTATTTACCAAAATGCATTTAAAAAGTCTGAAATTTCAATAAGACTTTGAATGCATTTTTTAAATCATCCCTAAGAAAAGGTGATTTACTGTAAAAAAAGAAAATAGGATACAAATAACTTAAATTTACATTTTCAGGGAGTGCTTACTTTTTTTTTAAACACTTTTATGAATTGTATGTATTTATTTAACTGTTATGTATTTTTTATATTATTTCCCCCTCATTTTGATCTTGACATATGCCGGTCTTCACACAGCTAGAAGTTTATTTTCCAGGATCATTACATCCCATACTTACACAACAAGTCGTACAAACTTAAAATGACCAGTCAATAATACCTCCTTTAAAGAAGAAGAATACGCTGCAAATAGTTTGCTCACAATAATAATGAAAGAATAAATCATAAAGCGTTGCCACAGCCACGCTCTCAGCACCATTACACTGTCATATGTATAGAAGTAATAACAGAGGTGATGCAGGACTCAACAGGCGCTTGTTACGAACCGTTATATAATTCATAATAATAAATAACGTTTAATCATTTTAAAGAAACAATGTTCAGTTCACAAACTGGTCAGTAAGAGAATAAAGACCATCAGAAATCTCAGCCGCGAATCAAAAAAATAATTTAATTGTTATGAAATAACTTTTACCGGCACTGTTACCTTTATTCTAGTATTTTAAAAGTCTATTCACGTAGCTATATGTTGACATTATGTCATGATGATTTTAATGTTTTTATTAAGCACTTTAAAATGAAATGTGCTCTATGAATAAATTGCCACCATACATTTGTTAAAGGTACATTTAAATACGGTATGTAAACTGTCATTATTTATTTTTTACTTATTTAATTACCTATTTTGAGGAGGGGAAATTGTTGTTTGGAATGTTGTATTAAAAAATAAGCAAAAAAATGTAGTGTCACGGGACAAGAAAACCCATCTTTTGTTTGACTGACTTCACAAAAGAAACTAACAAATTCTTAATAAGTAAAATAAAATGTCCTCTAGTCGATACATTAATTCATCTGTTGGATTTAAAGCGGGCCTCCTCCCACATGATGTAATGTTGCAGCATTAGTACAGTGGGGGGGGGGGGGGGGCTTGTTTTGATTGTCCATAGATACAGGAGGGGGCAGCTCTGCAGGGACACCTGCAGGTGTGGTGAGGGAAAGGACCCAGTGCCCACAATGCACCTGGCTGACACCTGCATGGACAGTCATCATGACTCTAAAAATGCTTCAAATGTGTTCACCTGTCACTTTGGGGGTTAACGATAGGACACACATTGACACGAACGTGAAAAGTGACAGCCTCTCCTCACTCGGCTCTAAACCTCAGTGACCTTACGTGATCCGAGCTCACTCGTCACCACAGAGCTGCAGACACTTTAAAACCTCTTTCAGTTATCATACTTCTCATGTTTCCCATTCCTCTCATGTGAACAGGTGATTAGGTCAGAACAACTACATGTTGGCAGCTGAGGTGTTTTTATGTATTGCTGTGGTAATAGATTGAATGGCTCAGGGAAACCCCAAAGCTTTTTACTGTAATGCTCGCAGACTTCTTAAGGAGTACAGCCGAAGATGCAGTGAAGGGGAAAGGGGGCATGGCAGTTTTAAAGGCCACAGCTACTGTTTATATCACCAAATAAACCTGCAGCGCATTTAAGACATTTTAATTGCTCGGGCCAGTGTGTGTGTGTGTGTGTGTGTGTGTGTGTGTGTGTGTGTGTGTGTGTGTGTGTGTGTGTGTGTGTGTGTGTGTGTGTGTGTGTGTGTGTGTGTGTGTGTGTGAGAGATATCTCAACCTGGCTTTTTTGAAAAAGTGTAGATGGTGACTCTGCGCTGAAGGGATTGTTGTACACACGGCTTCTCTCTGGCCAGCCTATCCTAAATTTAACTTAATCCAAGCCCCCCCACTCTGCCTCCCCACCAGTCAGAGTCAAGGTTACACTGTTGTTTGTGTGTATGTGTGTCTTATGTGTCTAGGGTTAGACAGTTGTTGTCCATGAAATTAAATCCAGATATCGTCATCCTCAGTTTGAAGGAAGCCATGACGTATGCTGCATCCAAGACATAAGTGGACATATTTGGAGCTTTATTAAAAAACAAAATCCTCCAGGAAGTAGAGGAGAGAACATGTGTGTTGCACTTTAACCCAGATCCCAGATAAACCTTTTCCCGGCCTCCAGCTGGTCCTGTGCCGCATGTTGAGGCACACAACCTGAGAAATGCAGTTGTCATCCATTCCTGCCCTCTTTGCAGCTGTACACTGCATCCACACACACTTACACACACACACTCCCACACACAGGCCCGTCCCTCCCACCAGAGGCTGTTGTTTTATCATTAAATGGCGACATTAGTTCATATCATGTGATTCGTAGAGGATTCGTTGCACATTAGAGGCCCTAATCGCCGCCTATAGTCTCCCCCCCGGGCCTCGCCCACATGACCCTGCTGACCACAGCGCTTTCTTTATGCCCCCTGAAAGAGCTGGGGATTGAGCCCAAACAAAAAAAAAACCCACGAGGGTGAAAAAATGTTTGTACACCCGCTCCCTGGCGGGCCGTGGAGCTCAGCGCCGTTTCAGCTTTAGATCAATGGGACAAATTACTGGAGTCTGGCCAACTCTGACAGATAGCAGAAAGGAAAGAGCTTGCCTCTTCAAAAATGTGGGTTTTGTCACCGTGTTTTGTACCTCCAGCCACAGCAGAACAAGTATGATGAAATATAAGAGACAGTTTACAGTTTCACCCTTAAAGCCTCCAAAATATTAGATGTTCATGCAATGCTTCTTCTGTGTGGAGGGCGAGGCTGGGGAGGAAGGGGAGTAAAGGGGGATGGGGTGGTGTGCAGAGGCTCATGGGGGGGGGGGGGGGGGGGGGGGGTGCAGAGGAACCTCTTGTCAGATGAGGCTCCTGATAGTGAAGCTCAACAAAGCAGCGGCTCGGTCCTCAGCTAATGATGGAGGTTACAGTTTAACAAAACGTCTGCTGGTGCTGACGGCCGATCAACCAGCAGCTCAGAAACACTCTGCCGGACCTCAGGGGAGGGGGTCACTGCGAGGGCAGAGCGCCCCCCGCTGGGAGGGACAGGACACTGCTCTATTACCAGTTACTGGTCTTTAATATATTTAACCAATACGGCACCACTGGACTCCAGATCTGAGGGAGAGTCACTCCAGTAGGATTTGGAGTGCCATAAATAACAATAATTTAGGGAAAATAATCATAAATGAAATAATAGGTATATAAAACACATGGAAATGTAAAGAGATCTACATAAAATAAGTAAAAAGAAGTAAAGAAAATAATAAATACAAAACAAAATATATATTTTTTTGTTTTTTTATTGTATTTAATAATAAAATAAAAGTGTCACCATTAAAATAATGTATGGCCATGTTGATTTTCACACATTTATTCTCCTCTCATCCAAACCTGTATGTATTATTAAAGTATTTGTTCTACTCTAAAGTATTTAAATTGCATTGTTTTATCTTTTTTTATTCCTTGTGCGTACATTGTTCTTATTCCTGCGACATACTTGAACCATTTTGTGTATTGCACTATTTTCATTGTACTTTTATGGGAAGTATATATTTTATGTTGCATTATAGCAGTGATTGAAGTCATTCTTAACAAGTACAGGGGAGCAGTGTGGGGTCCACTCTACAATGTCCTTAAATAGTGTAAAAGTACATCGCTATTTCTTAAACAATGTCATGTTGTTTGTGAGTCCATAACTCAAAGATATTCCCTGTATTTGGATATAAAGTTGAGAAAAGCAGGATCTTACTTCGACAACCACTCTGCGTCGCTGCCTGGTGAAACAACATCCCGCCTTTTTTACCTTTACAACACGACTTCCTGTCTGTCTCTTGACTCTGACCCCTGGGCGTCGACAGGCCTCCTCCTCCTCTGCTGTCTGTCGTCTCTTAGATAACTCTTCCTGCCTACCTCTCATATCAGCCTGGCACCTTGTAAAAAAGAAAAAGTGGACATGATAGTGAGGAAGGTCAGAACACAAAGAGGCCTCCATGTTGTGTCAATGAAAACACT
The DNA here is from genome assembly GCF_902827115.2 of Pseudochaenichthys georgianus. NCBI lineage: Eukaryota > Metazoa > Chordata > Actinopteri > Perciformes > Channichthyidae > Pseudochaenichthys > Pseudochaenichthys georgianus. The sequence continues at coordinate 35,906,075 of NC_047523.1, read as the reverse complement.
CCAGTAACTTTAATCAGGTGGAACATTCTTGCCTAATGTCATCCACCCTTCACCTTGTCATAAAGTTTGACATTTGGAAGAAATGTGTTGATTTATTTGAGTGTCTTTTCTGTGAATAGTTATAGTTATAGTTGAGCTAGAACTTGAACCAGAGGTGTGAAATGTTTAAGACATTAAGCATTATATTCTGCTGACCTTCTGATGCCAATTTTCGCCCAAAAAGGTGAGGACGAACTGAAAAAAAGTATTTAAATGTTATTACATCTGACATTGCACAGTTGGACTATATAACATATAATATTCTGATTGCAGGACAATATGTAGGATGCTGGGTAACGAAAATGTTCCTAGTTACTCTGGATAATTTACAGACCCTTTGTGTTTACTTCTGGAAGATAGTTACATCACAATGTAACACTTGTGCTTCTATTGGGCTCTGGTTTCAGACAGAGGGTGAAAAGAGGTGCTGCAGCACAGGCAGTATGAGCAAAAGAGCTTTTTGAACATTAAAGCATGGAGACATGTCACAGTAGAGACACTAAATACTAACATGAACCTGAAAATGTGCAAATAGGGCCCCTTCGAGATCAAGTAGCAATGTTGTACTGCTTTGAATGGATATTCAATTTACCTCCATGATGTTAGGAGCATGTTTACGATCTAAAATCCAAACACATGAAAGAAATCTCCGAACATTTGTGATATTGGGCTATATAAATAAACATTGATTGATTGATGATTGAACTGAACACTAATGTAGTTAGCTGACTTTGTTTTTACTACAGGCAAATTAAAACATCACCATAGGTTAGGGTTACCACATACAAAGCATCAGACTCAAGTCACAGTCACTCACTTCCACTATTTACAGATAGGCACATTCGGCATTAGAGCCACAGCGTCTGCAGCAGGTCTGACCTGGGGCCTCTGATCCGGGGTCAGTTCAGTTAGCTTCCAACATCTAAAAGGTTTTAGGGACTCTGGTCTGGTGTCAGCAATAGCCCAATGTTTACCCTCCATGTCCCCCAAAACACTGTTCCTCAAATGCGATTCTAGAGTGTTAGATGCACTGACAAGTGTACAAAATAGCGAAGAGGAACACCCGCGCTTTACAAAAACTAAAACTCTGGAAGTGTTTTCTGGTATTCTGTTTAATCCACTTCAGTCAGTTTTTCCCCCGATTTAGTAATAATGGTGGTTGTTACAAATGATGTGGGGTGTTAGTTATTTTTGAGCACTTGTGTATATTTCATTCATCTTCACATCTCAGTGTTCTCCCTTTAAAAGGAAAAGTTATGTGAACAAGAAAGTAGGAAAAACTAATCCCAAATAATAGTCACTTCGATTTTAAACTTGATGACACTTTCTCCAATTTATTGAAACAATCAGAAAGCAAATTAAACTCCAAAAATGAAAAGTAAAAGAATGGGGACATTACGGACATGAATAAAAAAAAATACCAAAGAAACAATTGTAAAACAATGAAGAAAAATAACAAAATGTCCGACCAGTTTGTATAGGCGTCATTTTAGCAGTGCTATCACTCTAAACAGCTTGGAGAACAGGGCACTTATTCAAAAGTGCTCAGTTTTAACTAAACCAATACTTAGTCTTAAAGGGAGACTCGGAATAGCAGAGACAAGCCAGGGAAGTACAAACACGGGATCTAAAGCAGAAAGATAATTCTCTAAAATAGTCTCTGAATAATCTTCATGTTCAGGAGAGGCGAGGGGGTGCAGCAGGTTGTTAATGAACGAGGGCTGAAGAGGAAATGGCACCCGTAGAAATAACCAATCCCGACGTAAAGAGGATAAACTAATGAAAGGATAAATAAATAGTCTTTTTAAAAAAGGGGGTTTGGTCAAGCTGAAGATCTCACTGGGTGTTTTTCTTTCCCCTCTGTGGTGACTCCATCTTGTTTCAGAGATATTTACACTTTGAAAGCAACTCAATCTGGGTTTAGCACGCCCATAATGCTACATCGCATCACTGAAGGTTCCCCTGAAGTCCATGAAGAAACGCAGGATGTCTGTAGGTTGTCTTTGACCCGCACCACAGAGAGCATGAGGGTTACATTAAGTCCTCTTTTTACTGTCCTGGGATCAGACTCCTCAAAGTCCTCTGGTGAACACGGGTTCTCCTGAGAGCAGAACTGACGGGAAGAGAGAGGGATGATGGGAAGAAACTAACGCAGCTCAGTTATGATGTGAGAGCAGCAAGTCACCCTGACTGAGAGGAAGTGGTCTTTTTGTGGTCAGAAGAAAACATGAAACATAAAGACATTTGGACCAGGTGTCCTAAACCTGGAAGTGTAGCAAGACAAATCCCAGGTGCAAATCATGTTAATTGATTTAATATCGAGTTGGGTGACAATTTGATCTGCTTAAAAACATGTGGCCACAAAAGATGCCCTTCTAACAGCAATGGAAAAGGGTGCGGTGACTTTTCTGATCCAGGTACTAAGTAAAACAGCAACCAAATAGAGCATTGCTGCAAGTTGTCTTCCGATTGGATGGTGATATACTAGTTTGGAATAAAATATAGTATAATGTTTCTCTTGGCTAACATCTGCCCAGCCAAAAGGTCTGATGGAGATCACGCAGAAACAGGAAACTCCAACAGTTCATGTTAAAAACCGCAAGACTAACTTTACCTGAGCAGAAGTCCAGTAGACTAACAGTAGGTGTGCAAGAATTTTAAATTTTCAACCCAATATTAGTGTTGCTTTCTTTTAACAGTAGGTACTTTACAAACCAGCAAGTGAAGTGGATAGAATGACAGTTACATCACTGACTGGTCATTGCAAAAATATTTTCCCGCAATAGTACATTTGGTGTTTTATCATCCTTTATAAAATAGAAATTGGAAATATAGAGCATCAGTTAATGTGGCGTGGCGAGCTGCGTTAATATCGGCACAGACGATCCTTCCTGTATTTCGGTTTCTGTACAGTTCATACAACCAAAGATGGAATTTCAACCTGCTCGCTTTTGTAGAACTCTCCAGTCTTGCACTCCCCTCTTCCATCTGCTCATATGGGGCACTAGACCCTTCCTCTGCCTATTAAATCTTTGTAAAAATAACTCTTGAACTGTTCTTCTGCTCCGTCTTCCATCCACGGAGCGATGGTGAGGACACAAAGCTTCATGACTTGCTGTCCTTTGGCCTGCTGCTGATAAGGTAAAAATATGATAACCGTTGATACACTGAGAACAGATTAAAGCTCCTCCCATAACCCCAGTTAGGCCACACGTCAGGACTCGTTTCTCTTCATCACCCCTTTCATCCTCCTCCAGTACTTGGTTGTGGACGCCCCTCCCCAGGAGGAAACAGCAAGTGAGGAAGAGGGTGAGACGCAGGAAAAGCACACGCACTTCTATCTTCCTCCTGCTTCCTCCTCCACTGAGTGTTCTGCAAACAAAAGTCAAAAGGTGCTACTCTCTCTCTGCCACAGCTGCTGCTTCACCTCCACCCTCCTCCTCCTCCAGGTGGGGTGTGTCTGTGTAAACGTCTCTGACCAGGAGCACTCTGGTGAGCAGACTCTCCAGGATCTGTCTCTCCAGCGGCGTGGAGCTGAACCGCAGCGGGTCGTCGGGACCGCACGAGGGGTCCGGCTGAACGTAGAAGACGTCGAGGCGCTCGCGCAACAACGACGGGCTGCAGGGGGAAATAAGGGGGAGGGGAAGAAAGCAGATGAGGATGAGAAGGAGGTGACAATACAAGGAAAGAGATGTCTTCAAATTAAGGATAGGAAGGCTGTAGAAAAGGGGAAATATGTAGGAGGTGGGGGTCAAGAATTTATGTTTCTGAATATCTTAAATAATTGAGAAAGAAGTGACAACTGAGACGAGTCCTCATATTTAAATAAGTCAACATTGTAGTTCTGGATGTGAACAGCAATGAGTTATAATCACAGGACTGAGGGACGCACAATGGAGCAACTCCCACTAACTAGCTGTGCAGTAAAAGAACCATTAGCTGCTGCAGCCAGACTAACAATTAATACTCCCGGAAAGATCTCGAACATGAGATTTATTTGTGTCATTGTTTTTATTTCCCTCATCTGTTCCTCTGGATAAGATACTCAGCAAAGATATTGAACGTACCACTTGGATCTGTAGAGGTCGTACAGGCGAGTCTCGCTCTTCTTCACCGGGCAGCGAGCAGACGAGTCTCCCGAGTCCTCGTCTGCTTCAAAGTCCTGATCGCCGTCCTCTGAACTCCGCTTCCTCTTCCCTGTTTGCACTGAAGGAAGAAGATACAACATTAGGATTTCTCCACTGAAGATATGAACCTCCAACATAAACTAGAAAAAAACCTCAACTTTTTCATTAATGGCTGCCGTTTAAGAGATAATGCCAATTGCAAAAAATGTCTGTCTCATTATGTACAATGTTTACGCTGCTACAATCTTGCACTAATGTACATTCCCAAAGATATTGAAATGACTGTTAGTTTGTATCAGGGTTTCCGCTAGGATTTTTTCTCGCCGGTCAAATGTCCGGGCAGAATTTATTTTACCGGACTAATTTGAAACTTACCGGTCATATTTCAATAATAATAATAATAGTTGTGTAGCAGAGTTTCCGTTAGCAGGTAATTACCGGACTATGAGCAGATATGCTTCAGTTTAAAACTCAGTTCACGGGGCTCATTTTTATATTGCTTCAGTTTATAATCGTAACAGATCGAAAAATTCAGATCCATTTTTCAATAAATGATTCCACAAACAACATAATTATTACATTCAAACAAACTACTTGTAGTAGATAAAGTACATTATTCAGAAGTTTACATTACATTTGAATAATAACACGGGAGAAACGGATCCTCTCTTTTCCCCTCTCTCTCTCTCCCTCCCCCTCCCTCTCTCTCCTGATAGCCCGTCAGTTTCTCAAGCAGCTCGCTAAACAGAGGGCGGGGCTTCAGGTGATTCTGCAGAGCTGCGTGTCTCCGTCAGACTCAGCAGCCGATCTGATCTCTCGCGTCCGGTTACACTTCACTCGCGTTTATGTCCATATCGATCAGATCCAGCTCTCCTGATCGGCCTTTATAGAGAGCACCGATCAAACTATTAAGAGTGAATATCGGCCGATAATGACCGGCGGCCGATCGATCGGAGCCTCCCTAATTATTACCAGACATTTTGACCGTCAGGTTTTGAATTTACCGGTTTTTTATAAATTTTACCAGCTAAAAACCGGTAAATTCAAAACCTGACGGTCAAAATGTCTGGTAATAATTAGGGAGGCTCCGATCGATCGGCCGCCGGTCATTATCGGCCGATATTCACTCTTAATAGTTTGATCGGTGCTCTCTATAAAGGCCGATCAGGAGAGCTGGATCTGATCGATATGGACATAAACGCGAGTGAAGTGTAACCGGACGCGAGAGATCAGATCAGCTGCTGAGTCTGACCGAGACACGCAGCTCTGCATGATCACCTGAAGCCCCTCCCTCTGTTTAGCGAGCTGCATGAGAAACTGACGGCTATCAGGAGAGAGAGGGAGGGGGAGAGAGAGAGAGAAAAAGAGAGGATCCGTTTCTCCCGTGTTATTATTCAAATGTAATGTAAACTTCTGAATAATGTACTTATCTACTACAAGTAGTTTGTTTGAATGTAATAATTATTTTTGTTTTGGAATCATTTATTGAAAAATGATCTGAATTTTTCGATCTGTTACGATTATAAACTGAAGCAATATAAAATGAGCCCCGTGAACTGAGTTTTAAACTGAAGCATATCTGCTCATAGTCCGGTAATTACCTGCTAACGGAAACTCTGCTACACAACTATTATTATTATTGAAATATGACCGGTAAGTTTCAAATTAGTCCGGTAAAATAAATTCTGCCCGGACATTTGACCGGCGAGAAAAAATCCTAGCGGAAACCCTGATACAAACTAACAGTCATTTCAATACTTTGGGAATGTACATTAGTGCAAGATTGTAGCAGCGTAACATTGTACATAATGAGACAGACATTTTTTGCAATTGGCATTATCTCTTAAACGGCAGCCATTAATGAAAAAGTTGAGGTTTTTTTCTAGTTTATGTTGGAGGTTCATATCTTCAGTGGAGAAATCCTAAATGTTGTATCTTCTTCCTTCAGTGCAAAAGGGAAGAGGAAGCGGAGTTCAGAGACGGCGATCAGGACTTTGAAGCAGACGAGGACTCGGGAGACTCGTCTGCTCGCGCCCGGTGAAGAAGAGCGAGACTCGCCTGTACGACCTCTACAGATCCAAGTGGTACGTTCAATATCTTTGCTGAGTATCTATCCAGAGGAACAGATGAGGGAAATAAAAACAATGACACAATAAATCTCATGTTCGAGATCTTTCCGGGAGTATTAATTGTTAGTCTGGCTGCAGCAGCTAATGGTTCTTTTACTGCACAGCTAGTTAGTGGGAGTTGCTCCATTGTGCGTCCCTCAGTCCTGTGATTATAACTCATTGCTGTTCACATCCAGAACACAATGTTGACTTATTTAAATATGAGGACTCGTCTCAGTTGTCACTTCTTTCTCAATTATTTAAGATATTCAGAAACATAAATTCTTGACCCCCCCTCCTACATATTTCCCCTTTTCTACAGCCTTCCTATCCTTAATTGAAGACATCTCTTTCTTGTATTGTCACCTCCTTCTCATCCTCATCTGCTTTCTCCCCTCCCCTTATTTCCCCCTGCAGCCGTCGTTGTTGCGCAGCGCCTCGACGTCTTCTACGTTCAGCCGGACCCCTCGTGCGGTCCCGACGACCCGCTGCGGTTCAGCTCCACGCCGCTGGAGAGACAGATCCTGGAGAGTCTGCTCACCAGAGTGCTCCTGGTCAGAGACGTTTACCAGACACCCCCCACCTGGAGGAGGAGGAGGGTGGAGGTGAAGCAGCAGCTGTGGCAGAGAGAGAGTAGCACCTTTTGACTTTTTTTGCAGAACACTCAGTGGAGGAGGAAGCAGGAGGAAGATAGAAGTGCGTGTGCTTTTCCTGCGTCTCACCCTCTTCCCTCACTTGCTGTTTCCTCCTGGGGAGGGGCGTCCACAACCAAGTACTGGAGGAGGATGAAAGGGGTGATGAAGAGAAACGAGTCCTGACGTGTGGCCTAACTGGGGTTATGGGAGGAGCTTTAATCTGTTCTCAGTGTATCAACGGTTATCATATTTTTACCTTATCAGCAGCAGGCCAAAGGACAGCAAGTCATGAAGCTTTGTGTCCTCACCATCGCTCCGTGGATGGAAGACGGAGCAGAAGAACAGTTCAAGAGTTATTTTACAAAGATTTAATAGGCAGAGGAAGGGTCTAGTGCCCCATATGAGCAGATGGAAGAGGGGAGTGCAAGACTGGAGAGTTCTACAAAAGCGAGCAGGTTGAAATTCCATCTTTGGTTGTATGAACTGTACAGAAACCGAAATACAGGAAGGATCGTCTGTGCCGATATTAACGCAGCTCGCCACGCCACATTAACTGATGCTCTATATTTCCAATTTCTATTTTAATAAAGGATGATAAAACACCAAATGTACTATTGCGGGAAAATATTTTTGCAATGACCAGTCAGTGATGTAACTGTCATTCTATCCACTTCACTTGCTGGTTTGTAAAGTACCTACTGTTAAAAGAAAGCAACACTAATATTGGGTTGAAAATTTAAAATTCTTGCACACCTACTGTTAGTCTACTGGACTTCTGCTCTCAGGTAAAGTTAGTCTTGCGGTTTTTAACATGAACTGTTGGAGTTTCCTGTTTCTGCGTGATCTCCATCAGACCTTTTGGCGGGCAGATGTTAGCCAAGAGAAACATTATACTATTTTATTCCAAACTAGTATATCACCATCCAATCGGAAGACAACTTGCAGCAATGCTCTATTTGGTTGCTGTTTTACTTAGTACCTGGATCAGAAAAGTCACCGCACCCTTTTCCATTGCTGTTAGAAGGGCATCTTTTTGGCCACATGTTTTTAAGCAGATCAAATTGTCACCAACTCGATATTAAATCAATTAACATGATTTGCACCTGGGATTTGTCTTGCTACACTTCCAGGTTTAGGACACCTGGTCCAAATGTCTTTATGTTTCATGTTTTCTTCTGACCACAAAAAGACCACTTCCTCTCAGTCAGGGTGACTTGCTGCTCTACATCATAACTGAGCTGCGTTAGTTTCTTCCCATCATCCCTCTCTCTTCCCGTCAGTTCTGCTCTCAGGAGAACCCGTGTTCACCAGAGGACTTTGAGGAGTCTGATCCCAGGACAGTAAAAAGAGGACTTAATGTAACCCTCATGCTCTCTGTGGTGCGGGTCAAAGACAACCTACAGACATCCTGCGTTTCTTCATGGACTTCAGGGGAACCTTCAGTGATGCGATGTAGCATTATGGGCGTGCTAAACCCAGATTGAGTTGCTTTCAAAGTGTAAATATCTCTGAAACAAGATGGAGTCACCACAGAGGGGAAAGAAAAACACCAGTGAGATCTTCAGCTTGACCAAACCCCCTTTTTTAAAAAGACTATTTATTTATCCTTTCATTAGTTTATCCTCTTTACGTCGGGATTGGTTATTTCTACGGGTGCCATTTCCTCTTCAGCCCTCGTTCATTAACAACCTGCTGCACCCCCTCGCCTCTCCTGAACATGAAGATTATTCAGAGACTATTTTAGAGAATTATCTTTCTGCTTTAGATCCCGTGTTTGTACTTCCCTGGCTTGTCTCTGCTATTCCGAGTCTCCCTTTAAGACTAAGTATTGGTTTAGTTAAAACTGAGCACTTTGAATAAGTGCCCTGTCTCCAAGCTGTTTAGAGTGATAGCACTGCTAAAATGACGCCTATACAAACTGGTCGGACATTTTGTTATTTTTCTTCATTGTTTTACAATTGTTTCTTTGGTATTTTTTTTTATTCATGTCCGTAATGTCCCCATTCTTTTACTTTTCATTTTTGGAGTTTAATTTGCTTTCTGATTGTTTCAATAAATTGGAGAAAGTGTCATCAAGTTTAAAATCGAAGTGACTATTATTTGGGATTAGTTTTTCCTACTTTCTTGTTCACATAACTTTTCCTTTTAAAGGGAGAACACTGAGATGTGAAGATGAATGAAATATACACAAGTGCTCAAAAATAACTAACACCCCACATCATTTGTAACAACCACCATTATTACTAAATCGGGGGAAAACTGACTGAAGTGGATTAAACAGAATACCAGAAAACACTTCCAGAGTTTTAGTTTTGTAAAGCGCGGGTGTTCCTCTTCGCTATTTTGTACACTTGTCAGTGCATCTAACACTCTAGAATCGCATTTGAGGAACAGTGTTTTGGGGGGACATGGAGGGTAAACATTGGGCTATTGCTGACACCAGACCAGAGTCCCTAAAACCTTTTAGATGTTGGAAGCTAACTGAACTGACCCCGGATCAGAGGCCCCAGGTCAGACCTGCTGCAGACGCTGTGGCTCTAATGCCGAATGTGCCTATCTGTAAATAGTGGAAGTGAGTGACTGTGACTTGAGTCTGATGCTTTGTATGTGGTAACCCTAACCTATGGTGATGTTTTAATTTGCCTGTAGTAAAAACAAAGTCAGCTAACTACATTAGTGTTCAGTTCAATCATCAATCAATCAATGTTTATTTATATAGCCCAATATCACAAATGTTCGGAGATTTCTTTCATGTGTTTGGATTTTAGATCGTAAACATGCTCCTAACATCATGGAGGTAAATGAATATCCATTCAAAGCAGTATACAACATTGCTACTTGATCTCGAAGGGGCCCTATTTGCACATTTTCAGGTTCATGTTAGTATGTAGTGTCTCTACTGTGACATGTCTCCATGCTTTAATGTTCAAAAAGCTCTTTTGCTCATACTGCCTGTGCTGCAGCACCTCTTTTCACCCTCTGTCTGAAACCAGAGCCCAATAGAAGCACAAGTGTTACATTGTGATGTAACTATCTTCCAGAAGTAAACACAAAGGGTCTGTAAATTATCCAGAGTAACTAGGAACATTTTCGTTACCCAGCATCCTACATATTGTCCTGCAATCAGAATATTATATGTTATATAGTCCAACTGTGCAATGTCAGATGTAATAACATTTAAATACTTTTTTTTCAGTTCGTCCTCACCTTTTTGGGCGAAAATTGGCATCAGAAGGTCAGCAGAATATAATGCTTAATGTCCTTAAACATTTCACACCTCTGGTTCAAGTTCTAGCTCAACTATAACTATAACTATTCACAGAAAAGACACTCAAATAAATCAACACATTTCTTCCAAATGTCAAACTTTATGACAAGGTGAAGGGTGATGACATTAGGCAAGAATGTTCCACCTGATTAAAGTTACTGGAGTGTTTTCATTGACACAACATGGAGGCCTCTTTGTGTTCTGACCTTCCTCACTATCATGTCCACTTTTTCTTTTTTACAGGTGCCAGGCTGATATGAGAGGTAGGCAGGAAGAGTTATCTAAGAGACGACAGACAGCAGAGGAGGAGGAGGCCTGTCGACGCCCAGGGGTCAGAGTCAAGAGGACAGACAGGAAGTCGTGTTGTAAAGGTAAAAAAGGCGGGATGTTGTTTCACCAGGCAGCGACGCAGAGTGGTTGTCGAAGTAAGATCCTGCTTTTCTCAACTTTATATCCAAATACAGGGAATATCTTTGAGTTATGGACTCACAAAACAACATGACATTGTTTAAGAAATAGCGATGTACTTTTACACTATTTAAGGACATTGTAGAGTGGGACCCCACACTGCTCCCCTGTACTTGTTAAGAATGACTTCAATCACTGCTATAATGCAACATAAAATATATACTTCCCATAAAAGTACACTGAAATAGTGCAATACACAAATGGTTCAAGTATGTCGCAGGAATAAGAACAATGTACGCACAAGGAATAAAAAAAGAATAAAACAATGCAATTTAAATACTTTAGAGTAGAACAAATACTTTAATAATACATACAGGTTTGGATGAGAGGAGAATAAATGTGTGAAATCAACATGGCCATACATTATTTTTAATGTGACACTTTTTATTTTATTATTAAATACAATAAAAAACAAAAAAATAATATTTTGTTTGTATTTATTATTTTCTTTACTTCTTTTTACTTATTTTATGTAGATCTCTTTACATTTCCATGTGTTTTATATACCTATTATTTTCATTTATGATTATTTTCCCTAAATTATTGTTATTTATGGCACTCCAAATCCTACTGGAGTGACTCTCCCTCAGATCTGGAGTCCAGTGGTGCCGTATTGGTTAAATATATTAAAGACCAGTAACTGGTAATAGAGCAGTGTCCTGTCCTCCAGCGGGGGGCGCTCTGCCCTCGCAGTGACCCCTCCCCTGAGGTCCGGCAGAGTGTTTCTGAGCTGCTGGTTGATCGGCCGTCAGCACCAGCAGACGTTTGTTAAACTGTAACCTCCATCATTAGCTGAGGACCGAGCCGCTGCTTTGTTGGAGTCACTACAGGAGCAGCGAGAAAAGAGGGTACCGGAGGAAAACACACCAAAAACAAAGACAAAAAAAAAAAAAAAGAAAAAAAAAAAAAAAAAAAAAAAAAAAAAAAAAAAAACAAAAAAAAAACCACACCACAACAAAAACCAAAACAACCCCCCCCCCACCCCCCACCCCCCCCCCCCCCCCCCCCCCCCCCCCCCCCCCCCCATGAGCCTCTGCACACCACCCCATCCCCCTTTACTCCCCTTCCTCCCAGCCTCGCCCTCCACACAGAAGAAGCATTGCATGAACATCTAATATTTTGGAGGCTTTAAGGGTGAAACTGTAAACTGTCCTCTTATATTTCATCATACTTGTTCTGCTGTGGCTGGAGGTACAAAACACGGTGACAAAACCCACATTTTTGAAGAGGCAAGCTCTTTCCTTTCTGCTATCTGTCAGAGTTGGCCAGACTCCAGTAATTTGTCCATTGATCTAAAGCTGAAACGGCGCTGAGCTCCACGGCCCGCCAGGGAGCGGGTGTACAAACATTTTTTCACCCTCGTGGGTTTTTTTTTTGTTTGGGCTCAATCCCCAGCTCTTTCAGGGGGCATAAAGAAAGCGCTGTGGTCAGCAGGGTCATGTGGGCGAGGCCCGGGGGGGAGACTATAGGCGGCGATTAGGGCCTCTAATGTGCAACGAATCCTCTACGAATCACATGATATGAACTAATGTCGCCATTTAATGATAAAACAACAGCCTCTGGTGGGAGGGACGGGCCTGTGTGGTGGGATGTGTGTGTGTAAGTGTGTGTGGATGCAGTGTACAGCTGCAAAGAGGGCAGGAATGGATGACAACTGCATTTCTCAGGTTGGTGGCCTCAACATGCGGCACAGGCCAGCTGGAGGCCGGGAAAAGGTTTATCTGGGATCTGGGTTAAAGTGCAACACACATGTTCTCTCCTCTACTTCCGGGAGGATTTTGTTTTTTATAAAGCTCCAAATATGTCCACTTATGTCTTGGATTGCAGCCATACGTCATGGCTTCCTTCAAACTGAGGATGACGATATCTGGATTTAATTTCATGGACAACAACTGTCTAACCCTAGGACACATAAGACACACATACACACAAACAACAGTGTAACCTTGACTCTGACTGGTGGGGAGGCAGAGTGGGGGGGCTTGGATTAAGTTAAATTTAGGATAGGCTGGCCAGAGAGAAGCCGTGTGTACAACAATCCCTTCAGCGCAGAGTCACCATCTACACTTTTTCAAAAAGCCAGGTTGAGATATCTCTCACACACACACACACACACACACACACACACACACACACACACACACACACACACACACAAACACAACACACACACACACACACACACACACACACTGGCCCGAGCAATTAAAATGTCTTAAATGCGCTGCAGGTTTATTTGTGATATAAACAGTAGCTGTGGCCTTTAAAACTGCCATGCCCCCTTTCCCCTTCACTGCATCTTCGGCTGTACTCCTTAAGAAGTCTGCGAGCATTACAGTAAAAGCTTTGGGGTTTCCCTGAGCCATTCAATCTATTACCACAGCAATACATAAAAACACCTCAGCTGCCAACATGTAGTTGTTCTGACCTAATCACCTGTTCACATGAGAGGAATGGGAAACATGAGAAGTATGATAACTGAAAGAGGTTTTAAAGTGTCTGCAGCTCTGTGGTGACGAGTGAGCTCGGATCACGTAAGGTCACTGAGGTTTAGAGCCGAGTGAGGAGAGGCTGTCACTTTTCACGTTCGTGTCAATGGTGTCCTATCGTTAACCCCCAAAGTGACAGGTGAACACATTTGAAGCATTTTTAGAGTCATGATGACTGTCCATGCAGGTGTCAGCCAGGTGCATTGTGGGCACTGGGTCCTTTCCCTCACCACACCTGCAGGTGTCCCTGCAGAGCTGCCCCCTCCTGTATCTATGGACAATCAAAACAAGCCCCCCCCCCCCCCCCACTGTACTAATGCTGCAACATTACATCATGTGGGAGGAGGCCCGCTTTAAATCCAACAGATGAATTAATGTATCGACTAGAGGACATTTTATTTTACTTATTAAGAATTTGTTAGTTTCTTTTGTGAAGTCAGTCAAACAAAAGATGGGTTTTCTTGTCCCGTGACACTACATTTTTTTGCTTATTTTTTAATACAACATTCCAAACAACAATTTCCCCTCCTCAAAATAGGTAATTAAATAAGTAAAAAATAAATAATGACAGTTTACATACCGTATTTAAATGTACCTTTAACAAATGTATGGTGGCAATTTATTCATAGAGCACATTTCATTTTAAAGTGCTTAATAAAAACATTAAAATCATCATGACATAATGTCAACATATAGCTACGTGAATAGACTTTTAAAATACTAGAATAAAGGTAACAGTGCCGGTAAAAGTTATTTCATAACAATTAAATTATTTTTTTGATTCGCGGCTGAGATTTCTGATGGTCTTTATTCTCTTACTGACCAGTTTGTGAACTGAACATTGTTTCTTTAAAATGATTAAACGTTATTTATTATTATGAATTATATAACGGTTCGTAACAAGCGCCTGTTGAGTCCTGCATCACCTCTGTTATTACTTCTATACATATGACAGTGTAATGGTGCTGAGAGCGTGGCTGTGGCAACGCTTTATGATTTATTCTTTCATTATTATTGTGAGCAAACTATTTGCAGCGTATTCTTCTTCTTTAAAGGAGGTATTATTGACTGGTCATTTTAAGTTTGTACGACTTGTTGTGTAAGTATGGGATGTAATGATCCTGGAAAATAAACTTCTAGCTGTGTGAAGACCGGCATATGTCAAGATCAAAATGAGGGGGAAATAATATAAAAAATACATAACAGTTAAATAAATACATACAATTCATAAAAGTGTTTAAAAAAAAAGTAAGCACTCCCTGAAAATGTAAATTTAAGTTATTTGTATCCTATTTTCTTTTTTACAGTAAATCACCTTTCTTAGGGATGATTTAAAAAAATGCATTCAAAGTCTTATTGAAATTTCAGACTTTTTAAATGCATTTTGGTAAATAACTTTGAGGTTGCATGATCTAAACCACATGTGTCAAACTCGAGGCCCGGGGGCCAAATCAGGCCCATGGTGGATCTAATTTCGGCCCGCAGGATAATTTCTAATTACTATTAGATCTGTCCCGCCGGTATATTGCACGCACACCCTCCCTCAATCCTGAGGGTCTCCTCAGCTCAGAGCCTGACCCCAAACATTGATGACCTTGCACCCGAGATGAGACGCCAAGTGTCTGAACTAGCATCTCAGCAGCAGCAACCTGAGTTTAATGGATGTTTCCTTCTGCACTTTCTCTCTTGAGACAACAGGGCATGTTTGGTTTTTCTCTTGAGGGAAATTGTTTTGTTGAAGCTGTTGTTGGCCTGTGGAAAAATGTACTCCGGAAAAGCTGCCGATAGAGCATAAGGAATGACTCTGCCGATAGAGCCATAAGGAATGACTCTGCAGATAGAGCCATAAGGAATGAATGCAACTGATTATTTAATGTTTAATGTTGTTTTTATAGGCAATAATTTAAGCTTTGTTAGTTCCAGGTTTTAATATGTGCAATAAGTTCATTTCAATAAGTTTTGCAATAAACATTGAACCAGTCCGGCCCTCGACTAGTACCCATTTTTTTTATTTTGGCCCGCTGATCTAAACTGTAAAGAATGCCTTCAGAGGTTTTGACAGTCGGCTACCAAACCAGAAAGGTTTTCTGTGAAACAACCGACTTCTTTCCATGAGCCCGGCTTCAGAAACAGCTTCATCACACTCCTGAAATACATAAGGAGGGCCTGAGGTATTTGTGCTGTGGGCTGAGTGTGAATTTGTGAGGTGATTAAGGGCTAAAAATAACCCGCTGTCGGCCCGGGGCTGCAGACGAGAGACGACTCTCTTCCTGTGTTCTCCACCACGGGGCCAAGAGGGGCTTTATAGGGGCCACAAGTATAACATGGGTACAAATCACCAAAAACAAACAAACATTGTAATGTCCACGGGGCCTTAATGGATTTCCCCCCCTGATCTTATTTAATCCTAAAGGGAGCAACCACATGTTCCCCATGATAAATAAAGTATTGTGATTGTGTTTATGGGGGTTCACACAAAGGTTTATATAGACAATTTATTTTTAAATGTTTCAATGAGATTCAAGATTCAAAGACTTAAGAGTTTTGGAAATCTTGAATCCCAGGCGCTTCTGAAAAATGCAACACACATAAAAAATTGAGCTTTGAACAATCTATAAAATCTACGGAGAAATGTGTAGTTGGTAGTATATTTGGATCGGAATAACTCGTATGTATTGACCCGTGTTCACTATCGGGGGTAGGTCTGCACCGCTGTGTGACCTTTGACCTTTCTGACCTCGCCACATCAGGTTCAAATGGCTTATTTAAAAAAGATTCTGAAGTTATGAATCATAGAAGTTCTGCAGTGTCCCTGAAAAGCCTGTTTGGCCCCATTTGGTGAGTGAGTGACGGGTGGGGGCCTCCGTCAGCCTACCAGCAGATCCACTATCTTCTCCCATCACTCTGCAACCAAGAGCCAGCACTCATGTCGCCTGCTGCTGTCAGACTGCATGCCAGATATTCCAGATCCTAACGTTCAGCCCTTTTTTCACAGTGAAGACTTAAAACACATTCAGTTTTAAAAACCAATCAAGAGGTGTTGTCCCCCATGTTTACCCCTTAGCTTATAAAGAGAGTGAGCAGGGACGCCCTACTACAGCTGTGTTAAATAGTTTTATTTAGAAATGGACAATAACATGCAACTTTTTGAGTTCAGCCAGACAACTCACGTGTTCTATGTTTATTAGAAGCAGCATATAGTTTGAGTTTGGCGTCTAGGCTCGGGCCTCATCACTCCACAGATTTACAAAGAACATTGAGTGATGATTAGATAACTATCCCCCGAGCCTACAGGTGGAAGCAGGGGTGGTGGTGGGGCAGGCAGGCAGCACGTGAACGCATCAGCAATGTGACAGAGCAGCAGCTTTAGCGAGGCAGGCAGATCTGCAGCTTCAATAGAGCAGCAAGTTTAGGAGATTGTGTTTGAGTTACGACTGAATAAACGGGTTTGAACTCAAATGCACGACTTATTCAAACCAAAGCTCAACGACAGTGGTAAACAAAAACTAAATCACTCCTAACGAGGAAAACAGTATCAAAACAAAATCACTTCAATGAGGAAAAACAGTAGGAGCATGAATATATGAATACTTAGACAAGACGTGGCTCAAAGCTCTGCTTGGGATCTTTCTGGCATGATACGCTGGTAGACTGTCACGAGAAACGAAACGAACTGGCACGGGACAAAGGGAGACGAGGACCATAAATACACCAGGTAAATAATCAGTTGCATTCAACTAACATCATTTGCGAGAGATGACAGTTTGGTTGGTTGTAAGAGACGCGTCATGTGTTCCTTGGTGCTCGAGGTGACTGCCTGAACTAGCTCGCAGGCTTCGCCCCATTTGTGTTGAAAATGGGAAACAGGAATGTTCAACGCAACAACAGTCCGTTCTTAGATGCCTTTTTCTTCTAAATGTTTTCAGGTTTCACTCTCAGGTTCAGGTTCAGGTTATTTATCAGTGCCCGTAGGTAGATTTAGTTTGCAGATAAAAAGGCAAGGGATCCATCCTGACACACATTCTCCAAACAACACAGACAACCGACAAATCTATAATAAAAGTACTTTATTTACCCTGCCCCATTACATAAAAACACTAGTACAAACATGGGCGATGGAAGTTGATAAATAAATAAACATCCGTGTGAGACTGCTACGAGTTAATCCTTTGTGCGAATGCTGCCGGTAAAAAGCTGTTTGTATACCGCCTTGTTCTACACTAACCTCCTGAAGGAAGACGCTTACATTCTGAGTGCAGAGGGTGGGAGTCATCATTCATATAGAGCTGGATAACTGCTGTAACTGCCTGAGGTGTATGAGGGTCTCCAGGTTTAGCTGTGGCTCACCAATCAGTCTGCTAGCTAGACCACTTCATGATCTGAGTACTCTTAGTGTCAAGTAACAAAATGTTGCTTATAGTACTGGCTATTAAAATAATATAACTAATATTAGGCTGAGGTGAAACCCATATCGCAAACAGGTGTATTTTTAAACTTTGATTCCTTCCACTCTACAGTATTTCACTTTACATTAAGTTCTTATT
Source organism: Pseudochaenichthys georgianus (assembly GCF_902827115.2). Taxonomy (NCBI): domain Eukaryota; kingdom Metazoa; phylum Chordata; class Actinopteri; order Perciformes; family Channichthyidae; genus Pseudochaenichthys; species Pseudochaenichthys georgianus. The sequence goes on along the minus strand of NC_047523.1, from coordinate 35,888,397 downwards.
CTTTGCAAATGTACATAGTTTATGTATTTCTGCATTTCACTTGTACTATTTGTTGCGTCTTAAGCATATTGTATGTTGCACTGTTGTTTGAGCTTGGGACAACTAACTAGAGCTATTGTGGATATGACAATCTGTTTATGATGACCGAAAGAACCCTTAAAGTATACTTTATCTTTCAGTAAGTCCACTTATTCTCTCCACGTACACGAGTGTGTTTTTTTATCTGTAGCCGCGTTGATGCCCGCTTTGCCCAACGTTCAAAAGGTTTCCCAGCAGCTGTTCATTTCGCCGCCCCCTCTCATGTATCACACTGTGTTGTTAATTATCTCCGCTCTTTAGAGGGGGAGTTTGTGAGAGATGTTTGACTCTCAGGTGCGAGACTGACATGTCCGTCTCATTTGAATTATTCCTGGATGTGGTTGTTGAAGTGGGCCTGGTGTCTTTGGCTCAGCTTCACATCGTGGGGGTCAGAGGTCAAGGCGTCTACAGAGAGAGTGATGCCAAAGAAACCCTCCTGATGTTAATGTGGGCCGAACATCACTTCATCATTTATATAGACCTGACCTGCAGTGCAGACGGGAGGAAAATAAAAGACCATTTTGAAATGAATTTTCTTAAAGATGCCCTTTTTATACTTTTTGAGGTTTTCCCTTTCTTATAGAGTGTTATTATATTCTCGTGGGTACATAGTTTTATCTTGAGGCGGGGGTTTTCGCTCAGCTGATATCAGCTGCCTGTGAAGACTGAGGATGTGACCTTTTTAGTTTTTATTTCTTATACGAAAGGTTTTGTCCTGTGAGTAATAACCGTGTTTATCCCTTCAGAGAACTGGTAGCTGGAGGGCGAGTAGAAATCGTGACGATAGAGGAAACATCTGGAAGAGACTTCACCATCGAATCTGAACGAGAAGCCTCAAAGACTCAGTGCATTGAGAGAAACGTATGTTCAAACACACAGCCCATCTTTAACTGACTGTTCTGTTACGAGACAAAAGACCTCAAAGACAAGTTGGAGAAAAAAGTTGGGTGTCTTTTGCTCAAAGTTTCAGGTAAAGTCACAACCTCAAAAGTCCTCAGAAAGTGTTAGTTCACTTCACACACAATTGAAAATTATTAGGGCATTTTATTATAATGTAAGATGATTTATTTCATTATCATTGTTATCAACAGATACTTTCATTTTGAAGGCAATAATGTTGTTTTTTTAAGTAAATATTTATATATTTTTTAATAGTTGTAAATTGGTTTCATCTATAATCTTTGCCTCTTGGGAATTAGTACTAACACAATAATGTAAAAAATGTAATTTAAGTATAAAAAGCAAGCATGTACTTTTTTTAGCTGAGGCCTCAATTACAATTACCATTTGAATTTTATCCGATTGAACCTTAGAACTAGATAGTGTTTAGTCAAGTCTACAACTCAGCATCTTTCTCTGTAGGATCGATAATGATGGGACATTTTAATAAAAACGAGAACAACAACTATGGTACAAAAAATGTGTTTATTTAGTAACAGTTTTGTAAACATTTGAGGTAAATTAACATTTACATCAACTTGTTCTTACAAAAGAATCATTCATACACAAGGCACTTCTCTTGTTTAAGACAGCATTGAGACAGGTTGCTGTGAGATGGTTTCCTCCTGACGAGCCGCAGAAATCTCGCTCGGCATGAAACGTAAGGGGAGAGAGTTTCCCAGGAGTCACGGGGAACGACGGGCCTTGAACACAACATCCAGTCAGGAGTCCCGTCTGTGAGAACAAACTGCGTGAACACAGAAAAACACCCCTCTGTTTATTCTCTCTCTCCCAATGTGGTTCTAATTTGTTATCTTCAGACTGATCTGAGTTTGAGATGAATAAGTGTTTTTGTTAATTCTCTGTGAGGAGCCACTTTATTTTTAAGACATTTTTTCCTTTGGGGATGACCGTGGAGTTTTTCTCGTCACACTCTCTCTCACGCCCTTTCTTTCTCTTTCTCTTTCTCTCTCTCTATACTACTACTACTACCAATATCAGCATCGTAGAACAGCAATTTTTCTTTTCCTAAATGTGCAAATCTTTATCAACTACCAAAATGTAAACTTTAGGGATCAAAAACAAATGCAGATAACAGTTTTTTTGTTGTCATTTTGAACAAGAAACATGGATTTGGAAAGGCTGCTTTTACTCATGCGCTGCGTCATTTCAGCAAGATGAGACATTATACCGATATGGGTACAGATACTCTTACACCATATAGTACCATCTTTTTGTAACCCCCGTCCCCAAAAATACTACAAATTAAACAGCTGGTACCACTTTGCTCTTTCTCCAGTGTATTAACCTGCACATTAACTTCCGGGAAAATGTTTTTCCATAAAATGCACAAACATCTTAATACTTAAAGGTGGGGTAGGTAAGTTTGAGAAACCGGCTCGAGATCGCTAGAATTTGAAAATACACAACCGGAGAAAATCTGCCACTTCCTTACAGAGCCCCTCCTCCAACACACACGAACGCGCACATGACCAATGAGGGCACGAGGTAAGTTTGTGCCCCGGTGGAAGGCTGACAGGCAGGTAGGCCATCCAATCCGTTTAGCCGGGCCGGCTAAACGGATTGGTTGTACTTTTTACAGTATTACGGCTTCTACAGATGAATGGATTTTTTGTCAAAGCACTTCAGATATTCATTGCTATCGGGATGTTAAGAGCATTCCATGGAATATAACAAAACGTGTATCTCGAGCCGGTTTCTGAAACTTACCTACCCCACCTTTAATCGCTTTGTTTTGCCTTGTGAACGCAAAATGCCCGAGGAATTGACTTTTTACTTTAAATGTTGACCAAGAGGTGACTCGCAGGGTGAAAGAGTGGGTTAAGGTGTCTGTTTTTTGGGAGTGACAGCACAGTGACGACTGCTGCTCAAACTGTGGGTTTCTAAAGATCTCTGAATTAAGATGAACACAACAAAATGGAAGCCGTTAAGGTCGACTGCGTTTGTATTTCTGACAACAAGTATGCAATTTCCGAGTAATATTAAATAAATAAAAATAGCACTTTTCAGAGTAAAACCAATGATGAAATGAGTGACGGTGAAAATTGTTAAACCCCCAAACTTGCTCTTAATATTTTGGTGAGATGATTAAAAGGGGGGCATGTTAAAATGTTAGTTTGAAGTCTTTTGTCTGAAGGAATAAGGACAATATTGTTTTTCTTTATATTAGATAATGGCTGCCATGCAGTTGTATAATATCTTAAAGATAGTTTGAAGGCAATATCTCTTTGTGTTAGTAGAGAGATGTAGTCTTTTAGACATGTGCCTGAAGGCAACGCTGACAGAGGAAGGCTTTTGTAAACTAACAGCAATGTGGAAATGTTTCGATGTCTATGTTATTGAGAATGTAGTGCTTGTAGTTACCCAGGTGCATTCTGGGAATCAAAGGGATTACTTTACCAGCAGGTTTGACCCATATCCTGTCCACAGTATGCTGAGGACTCTGGGAATATCACATCAGTCCATTGCTATCCATTTAATCTCAATTAAATATGTATCGTCTCTGCAGTGGATCATGGGTAACCCAAGCTAGCCAGCGTTGCCATGAGGATCTCTCGGTGAATCGGTAAGTTGTAGGGCTACACATGCTGGCATGCACAGGGAACACAACACATGTAATGTTTGCAGATGATATTTCTTGGTGCGTGGGCAAAAGACCTTCTAGGTCAAAGACAAACGCTGGACCAGGCAGTCTGCTGCAGATTAAACTGTGAAACCAGAGGAAAATGAAGAACACGCTTTATAAGCAAATTGTCTGGCGACACATGGAATAACTTATCTGTACAACAATGCCAGCGACCTGTGCCTCCTCCAGATAAAATAAAAATATCCAGTCGTTTTTTTTGACAAATTATCATTTTCGTTTGTAGTCCTTTGGGCTCAACAAAAAAGAAAGGAAATAGAGAAACTCCATGAGATCTCCCCCCCCCCAAACCAAACACGTTGGTGAGATGTGTCGATTTTGATGCAAAACTATGACATCACAATGTCTTTCGCTCCACCAATCCCTGTGAGCTGAGCCTTCTGACTTCATAAGCACTGCATGGTCACATTTAATGTGCATAAATTAAGACAATCCAAAAAAAAAAAACCTACTCTGCAACTCACCGATTGCACTAAATCAACGACTGCTGCTGCTGCTGCTGGTCAAGTCATTTCACATTAAACCTTTTCTCTGCTTCCCTGTCTTCTGTCACCTCGCCTTCTTTTGGTTTTTCGTTTTTGTTTGCAGGTGTGGGATTTTTATCTCTGAGAATCACTGTATTTGGGGGTTTGGAGGAAAAGGAGGGTTTCAGGGACATGAGAGGGAGGAGGAGGTTTAGATGGCCAGGTCGCTCGGCCGAGCCCGGGTGCTGCTGCTCTTGCTGGCCCGACTGAGCCGCCGGGGGTCTGTGACCATCACTGGGGGCTCGTGCATCTCCACAGTGGTGGTGGTGACGGACCCCTCCTCCTGATCACTCCTCCCCCCCCCGCTCCAGCTGCCAGCGTTGGACACCGTGCCCTGGCTGGAGGAGGAGGCGGCGGTGGAGTTGTGGATGTTGGATTTACTGGTGGTGTTGCTGGCTGGAGGAAGCAGAGCTGCGTCCACACTCTGCTGCTGCTCCTTGTCAGTGGAGGAAGAGGAAGAGGAAGAGGAGGATGGGGAGGGGGACGTGGCCTTCATCTCCAGAGTCTGCTGCTCGGTGGCCAGGTTGGCCCAGTTCTGCTGCGCGGCCAGCCTGTGGTTGTTGTTGTTGCTGATGTAGTAGTGGGAGGAGGGGGAGGGCTCCTCCTGCTGGAGCTCCTCCATCTTGAACTCCTCCGCTGAGGGCACGGCCGCCGGACCCAAGAAGGCACCGCTGCCGCCCCCCGTCACATCCGTGTAGTTGGGGGGGTAGCTGAGGCTGGAGGGGGCAGTTCTGGAGGCCGAGGGCAAACACTTGGGCTCGGCGATGTTGACGCTGCGCAGCGGCTTTCGGTCGGAGGCTGCCTCTTTCCTCATGCCCTGTTTAACTTTCTTCCATCCAAGGTGATAGATCTCTAACAAATTCAGCAAAAGAGACACGCAAGCCACCACAAGCATAAATATAATAAAAATAGTCTTTTCCGTGGGCCTGGATATGAAGCAGTCCACGGTGTTGGGGCAGGGCCAACGCGCACACTTGTACAGGGGCCTCAGCTGGAAGCCATAGAGGAAATACTGGCCCAAAATGAATCCCACTTCAAACAGGGTCTTGAAAATAATGTTGAACACATAAGTGCGCAGCAACGCGCCTCGGATACGGATTTTTCCGTGCTCGTCCCTGATCGGCCGCTTCTCCTTCTTGCCGCCGCCGCCACCTCCCCCTCCTCCGTTTTTACAAAGGAGTTCTTTCTCCTCCTGAAACCGGTGTGTTTTGTGCGACTCGTCCTCCTTCTCTTTCCGCTTCTCCTCCATGCGGACGATGTGCAGCACATGGCCCAGGTAGATGAGGGTCGGCGTGGACACGAAGATGATCTGCAGCACCCAGAAGCGGATGTGTGAGATGGGGAAGGCCTCGTCGTAGCAGACGTTCTCGCAGCCGGGCTGCTGCGTGTTGCAGGTGAAGTCGGACTGCTCGTCGCCCCACACCTCCTCGGCCGCGGCCCCCAGCACCAGGATCCTGAAGATGAAGAGGACGGTCAGCCAGACTTTGCCGATGACCGTCGAGTGCTCCTGAGCGTTCTCCAGCAGCCGCCCCAGAAAGCTCCAGTCGCCCATGCTTCACGATGTCTAGCCTATGGAGAAAGTACAGGCTGGAGGTCAAAGAGAATGGGAAGGATTGGAAAAGAAGAAACGAAGTTAAAAGACGTGTGTGTGAATCTACTCTCAAAGTTCACCTCGATATTAATCATCGAGGCCTTACCCCCGATCTACACATGTGGACACACACATAGACACATGGAGGACGGTGGAGGTGACGACTAAACTCCAAAATTGTTCTCTTTTTCATAAAACGCTTCGCAGAACAAGGTCTTTATAGAGAAACTGCTACGTCGGCGTCGGATATCGATAACAAATCTAAACACAGCATTCCCACACAGACGCTTTTTGGCAGCTCTTTTACTGTATAGTCCAGCTGTTTGACCGAACCCTGGTTCACTCTCCCTTTCTCTCTCTCTCTCTCCCTCTGTCTGTCTCTCTCTCTCTCTCTCTCTCTCTCTCTCTCTCTCTCTCACCTGCTCGCTCCACTGCTCAGCAGGCATGTGCTGAGATCAACATTATAATGTTCGAAAACAGCATTTAGCAGCGATGGGGCTCTGGTGTGGCACATGCACGCACGCTCGCACGCACGCACGCACGCACACACACACACACACACACACCACCCTCCCTTCCTCTCGCTGCCTGTCAACTGTAACACTAAAGCCACAGGGATCAAATAGAAATACTTTACTGTAATTACGAAATATAAAGATAATACGTATATGTGTACGTGTATGACAGATTCTGCTTTGAGAAATAAGCAGTTTTTAAGTTTTTAAAAACACCAAATGTGGATATTGTAAATTAAAAAGATTTGCATTGGTCAATACCAATTCATCTTCGAATCGTTTTTTGGTTAATTCAATAACTCAGTCTTTAAAGTCTCATACAAATCCAAGTTAATGTCTTTAAATAGCTTCACTTGTTAGAACAGTCCCAAATAAGTTCATAAAAAAGAGAAAATAAGCATTTTAATAGCTGATTCTAGATCATTTTGCCATATTAATAACTATTAATATACTATAATATAACTATAACTATATAACTATAAATTAAACAATTATTAATCTACTAATTAACACCTTTTTTTGCACTACATCTGAAATATAATGTCAAAGATGTTATACTAAGTAAACTAAGTTTTCAGTTTTTGGTAAATCAAGTTAGTCTTTGTGGGTACATATATATTCTCTGTCCACTTATGGAATGTACATTTGATAAATGTGCAAGGAGAAAGGTAGGGCCTGTTGCTATCCTTTACATATTTCAAACACGAAACAAATAATATTCATACAGAAAATTCAACACACAGAGGAGAAACTTACTAAAATATTCTTGAATTAAAGGTATTAAATCCATCGACTAGGGCTCACAATATGTATGACACCTGGAAGAGAAAGAACATTAGTCATTGGACAGAAATTAATTTCCTTTCTTTAGGGCTTTGAGTTTAAATACAACGGAGTATATAACACTAAAGAATACATGAAGAAGTTCTGTTATTTCTATAAATAATTGATACAAAATCAATCCGGATTACACTAATAAAGCTTCTAGATGATTTCAAGGAATTTCAAAATGGTATGGAACTTTTTTTCTTTGAAATACTTAATACAAATATAGCTTTTTAGGATAATAAGTGGTATAATAATAGGGATCACTTAAACCCAGATAGCCATGTACCATTGGCTGATGGCTCAATTATTAGTGCCATTCTTTGACAGTTTTTCTCTGAGTTTCACAGGTATTTGAGGCATTTCTGCCGGCTGGTGGTGAATGTTCACAGACAGAGCCAGGTTCAAATACAAAGCCATACCTGCAGCAGGCTGACAATACAGACTGTGCCAGAGCCCAGACTCCCTTTAAGCTTTGTCAGGCTTTTGTGTCCCTTCTTATTGTTTAGTCAAACAAGCCATTCTTAATTAACATGAGATAACACTTAATTGATCTTACTTCACTCAGCCCAGGATATTCTTGTCATGGCAGTTTTTATCCGTCATACCTTTAGATCGGAGATGTCATACTTAGATAGGGAAAGCAAATCCATCTGCCATCTTTGGTGCCATCATTTGGGTTGGAAAGTGTGTAGACCTGCAGCGACCCTCCCAACCTGTCGCTTCTCTCTCGGCTATTTATTTATTTTTCTTCAAACCCTGCCTCTCAAACTCTCTCGTGCACAATCGTCTCCGGTCTCGCTCTTTTGTCCCCGGTCCGGTAACTTGCGCAAAAGAAAAAGTTGTCCTTTTGTTGTTAGTTTTTGGAGGCGGCTTGGAGTCGGAGATGGGGCTCGGTCAAACGGAGCTGCCTCCCGTTTCCAGCCATGTCTGGACTGTCACATTGTGTGACCATGCATGAGTGAATGCACAGAGTCATCAGCCTGTCCGGTGACACACCACGCCCCTGACAACCTCCCCAAAAACCTGCCCGAAAAGTGCGCAAAAAGGTGCCGGAAATGAGCCTCCAAAACTTTCCCGCAATTTTTACAAAACTTTGATGTGGTATCCCGGGACAACACAACCAAACGTTTAAGAAACCACATACAAAAATCAACAATGCTGCGTTTAAAGTAGGACTATGTTATTATATTACTTATTTAAAGGGGAAAAGCATTATAAATCAATCATAAAGTCACGATCAATCGATCAACTCCTATTGAATTGACCACATTTGTAAAAAAAAAAAAAAAAAAAACGTTACTTTGAGAGATTCATGAAAACATGATATTGGCGGAAAAAAGGAGCAAATTGTGTGGAAAAAAAGATAATGCAGTATTCTCTGATTAGAATACAATGTTCGTGCATCACCCATAGACCCCCCCCCCCCCACACACACACACACACACACACACACACACACACACACACACACACACACACACACACACACACACACACACACACACACACACACACACACACACACACACACACACACACACACACACACACACACACACACACACACACACACACACACGCAGTTAAATGAGGCAATTTGAAACATACAACAGACATACTGTACATATTTTTTACTAAAATAATTCAATTATCAAAGATGATGAAAACATGATGAAAACATCTCAGGTACAAAAGACAATTACAAATATTTTTTTTATTTCGTGCTCAGAAAAAACGGTCTTGTTATTAGTACTTTGTTTGCCGTTAAAGCAGACTACTACAGAGTGTGTAAAAACATCTGGATAGAAAATGTTATAATCTTAAAACTGCAAAAATCAGGTTGATCCCCTAAAAACTCATCGTCGCTATCACAGTAAATGGTGCATCAAAATGTCATTTGGCTGTTACAAAAAGCAAGAGGTTAAAGGTCAGTGTAGAGCAGACACACAAACACAACACATGTATTTTAACTCACTTTTCTGTCACTCAAACAGAATACTTTGTCTGAAATCATGCATGACTTGGCATTTCTTTTTTTTTTCGCTCAAAACTTTCCTTCCTGCTTACAGAAGTCACCAGAACTCTTCCTGCTGGAACTCCATAACTCCATAACATGTCAACATGTGAATACATTGACCACATTGTCTCACATATCCGTCATCCAACCGTTTATAACCACAATTCTTCGTCCACACAACACAGATGTGACTAATCCAACTCAGCTATTCCTGGATGGGGAGGGAGGACAAAGACATTTTCACTTTGAGATGGGCCGTAGTTCGTCACGTTAAGAGGCCGAGCGGTGATTAGTGCCGAGGCTAAAATAAGGCACAGGCTGAAAGCTGATACAGCCAGCCGGGGCCACACTGCGGCACCGTTTGATTATCAGCTTCAATGTTAACTTGAATATCGGGGTGAGGAATCAGCCGATGACAATATAAATTACCTGTAGAAGTAATCTTATAGGAATCTTTGAACTTGAGATCCCAAATGATGATCCGAGATTTGAAATACAGTCTTGGAGAATAACATCTTCAGAGAGCCAAAGAAATGTTAAAAAAAAGCTAAAATATTTAGTGAAATGTCAAAATCTTCATGAACATTAAGCATCTTGAGACTCAAAGCAAGATTTACTTTGTTTTAACACCATTTAGTATTTCTAAATGTATCATTTGAGTATTGTTGCCACTTCTTTTAAGACTTCGATATCCAGATGTGCATGAATTATGCAATATAGTAAGTGCACTTTGTGACTCAAGAATAACAGCATCTTTAAGAGTCCAAACTTGTCATCACATGGCGTGATTTGTGAAAATAGGCAACACATTGTCAGTGTGTGTAAGTTATTTAACTCATGTGACGACACACTTCAAACACTTTCAGTTCAAGTAAAAGACATTCTGATTGAACAGCATTACATCTGTACCGTGGTGTAAGATTTCATCGTGTTGTATTGAACCTGTGCAACACACTTATCTGTAATTATAAAACACAAAAACTCTAAAAAGTTATTCCACTATGAATTTTCAAACTTCAAGCTACAGTCACTTGATTCAATACAAACTGCTTTCATCAATTACTGTAAACACATGTAAAATATAGTTCAGGTCAGCTCTTGTAAACTAGACACTACAAAGGCACTTCTTGCTTCACTTTTCACGACTTCATTGGTTCTCCTTCCTCGTGTTCAACATCCTTCAGGCTTTAAGGACAGTCTCTCGGGTTTCTCTCAGAACCACTAGATGTCAGTGTCGACCCAATCTTCTCTGCTTCAAAACATTAAAGCAACTTCAAACTGTTAACAATAAATTAAAAACCTTCCATACAACTCTATCAACCATCCACTGCGTGAAAAGTAAGGTGACACTTGTGATAATGTGGACGATCCACATATCCAATATTTTTTATGAAAATACTACCTGAAACAGGCTCTTTAAAAAAGGAACACTTCACCCACAAAACGGTCATTTGTACATCAGTTATTCGCCCCGTGAAACCTTAACATCTTGAAGAAATGGGATTTTTCTTGCATGCTTTCACAGTCAGCAAACGCTGGAAAAATCTGGATGAATGGAAGTCAATGGGTACTGCATTGAAAAACTATATCAAACCTTCAGTCAAAATCTCTCATACAACGCATGAAGTATAATCCAAGTCTAAAAAACATGCATTTTTTTGTTAAACATTACCATTTAAAACACTGTTGCAGAAATTGTCTAGCTCGCGACGGCTCACTTCTTGTATTTTGATTTTATTAAAAAAGCATGTTTTAGACGTAATACACACACAAAGAGACTTGGTTAATAATGCATGGGTTTATCAGTTTGTAAACGGATGTCTGAGACAGATTGCCAATGTTGACTAAACCCCCATTTACTTCCATTGATGCACATTTTTCTTAGTTCTTTAAATCCAGGTTTACTGTAGTTCTTCAAGAATCGAAGGTAACAAAGTAGTTGATATACAAATGATAATGTAGTCGGTGAAGTGGCTCTTTAAGTAACACTCACTGGTATCCCACCAGATTTAAAATGACACTATTACATGATCCATTCATTTAGACCTTTTGTTCATCAGGGAAGACATTAGAGCCAATATGTAGGACAATGTAGGACATAAGCACATGATACAGTGACTTCCCTAAGCATGGGGGTCGGCTACATACGCTGCTGTCTACCTAAAATAATCTCTGTTCTGGTATTTCCCGTCCTCAAATCTGCTCCACAAGCTGTTCTGGATGCTCATCTTTGGAGCCTCACTACCAAACTGTGGACCCAGACCGTGACCATTACAGAGGTTTGGATTTACAGTTTATGCTTCTGTTCTTCTCCAACACCGCCGTCGTCCCTCAACACATCTTGTTGCTGGTGGAATCTGTGCTGGAGGACAACAGCATCTCGTTCTTCTTGTTCTGCACATTGGCGTTATCCCGCATCATGTTGTCCGTGTACGCCAGTCTCCTCTTTTTGCCCCTGGCGGAGCACCTCATCAGCGCCTTGGCGATGAGGTAGCTCAGCTCGGCCACGTTCAGCACCATGCAGATGGCCGACGAGGACACCATGAAGATGGTGAAGACGGTCTTCTCCGTGGGCCTGGAGATGAAGCAGTCCACCTTGTTGGGACACGGCCACTGCTCACACTTCACCAGCCGGGGCATCTGGAAGCCGCCGTAGACGAAGTACAGCGCGTACATGAAGCCGCCCTCGAAGATGAGGCGGAAGAACAGGCTGCAGGTGTAGGTCCACCACAGAGGGCCTGTGATGGGCAGCCGCCTCCTCTTCAGCATCTCCAGGTCCATATCCGTCAACTTATCGGTGCCGTTGGAAGACAGCATGGTCCTCTTGTCCCCGCGCTTCCTGTAGGCCACATGCATGGCCACCAGCAGGGCGGGGGTGGACACAAAGATGAGCTGCAGGCACCAGAGGCGGATGTGAGACACGGGGAAGAAGTGGTCGTAGCAGACGTTTTTGCAGCCGGGCTGCTGCGTGTTGCAGGTGAAGTCCGACTGCTCGTCCCCCCAGACGCTCTCAGCAGCCAGAACCAGGATCGTGATGCGGAAGATGAAAAGGACGGAGAGCCAAATCTTTCCCAGACTGGTGGAGTGTTTGTTGACGCCGCCCAGCTGGGCGTACAGCACCCCCCAACTCATTGTGAAGGAGAGGACTCGGGATGATCAGACAACCTTTGGGAGGAAGGAACCAGCAGGTTAGCAGTGAAGACACACAACTGCAGGGCGCCGATGAAGTACATTTGAGAGTCTACCTTTATCGCACATTTATCTTTAAGGTTAAAAGTTGTAACTGTTGATGGCTTCTTGTTGTATTAACTTTTCAAAAATGTTAACGTTTGGAAATAAAGTTATTTTTTCCAAGGCACAAAACATCTTCTCAAGGGGCTATTTCAGAGAGACATTTAAAAATTCAAAACACAACCTTTGGATGTTTTTGCCACCACATATGGGTCATCATCTCAGCTTTATTTTACCATGAATAAACAGTCACCATGCTTTTAACATTTCATGATGAAATACCCGTTTGAATATTCATTATTTGTCAGAAGAGTGCCTTGGACCTTTTTCTCGTTTAAACGTGTGTGTTCCCAACCAAGGAAAGCAAGTTGATCGCACTTTTTATGAACTTCTTAAAAACTCCAGACCATGTATTTATTGAACTATTTTTTAGGGGGCAAACAATACATGACATAGATCAAGAGTGGGTCTTAAAATAGCTTTCCAGGACATCAGGGAGATTTATTTTTGTTTGTTTCATGCACACAAAGTGCTTTTCCCTTTACAAGAAACCAAACATACAGTTGCAGAGGTCGGCATTTTTCATTACTTAACATCTACAGCTAATGAATGAACACAATATATAAATAAGTATCCACTACTAATTGTACTTTATTGTTATTTTTAAACATTGATAGTTCAGAAAAGATACTGAACTGGGACCTGCTTTCAAAAGGCACATCACTCTTCTCCATTAGACTGTATGTAAACGTGTACGTTAATGTATAGAAGCAGTAAGACATCTTAAAGTGCAAACAAACATGTCTTTTCCCCTTATCTTGTAAAACAAGCCTATAATCTTACTTTTCATATTTTCTCTTGCTTTCCTTAAAAGCAATGTGAGAATAATCAATATATCAACTGTTACTGTGTTTTATTAGGTAATTTGTATATATTTCGAAAGGATGTTGTCTGGCTAGGTAACTAGAAGGTTCTTCTCCCGTTCAAAGAGAGTACTTTATGAAATCTACAGAGATATGGTGTTAGAATGGTGATTGATGTGTGGGGGGGGGGGGGGGGGGGGGAGGGTTTCTTCTGCCTGGGGCTCCCAGAGTGTCTTGCAGATTTGTTTCGGCTTCTCCTTCCTCAAATTATAGAAACCCATCAGCAATCAATCTTTTTTACATATTAGTTATTATTGCAAAGATGCGAAGATTTTATTATTAAAAGAAAATATTGGATTTCTGTGATACGATTAACGGTAATTTGCTAACTAGGGGCTAAGAGACAATGTTTAAAAAGTGTTTTAATTACTTGACATGTGCCTGCTTGTAAATCAGACAGAAATTATACTACATAGGATTCAACATTTATTTAATGATTATTTTATCCAATATTATAAATAAAGCCAATTGTTGAGGTTGTTGGCAGGCAGATAAACGCGAAATGATATGCAAGGAGTTCACACATCTGAACATGATAACAGCGGGAACTCACCTGTCTTTGTGGAGATTATCCACCCAAAAATCAATCAATGACTTTCCATTGAGACCGAAACAATTAATCCTTATTATTTTTGTGAAATGTTCCCCGCGTTCCTCCGGAGGGTAGCTCGTGCGTTTTACAGCTGAGTGTGAGACGCACCTGCGTCTCGAGAGGCTTTTCATTCTGAGGGAGGGGGCGGGGCCTCTGAGGGAGGGGCCACACACACTCATTCCTAACTTCTGCTTGTGTGTGTGTGTGTGTGTGTGTGTGTGTGTGTGTGTGTGTGTGTGTGTGTGTGTGTGTGCATGATGACGAAAGAGTTGTATAATAAACAGTTGTGAATTGTCATAAGAAAATGAGTCATTTATTTGGGTTGACTCTGATTGGTGGAGCCGATGAGCTGCAGGTGTGTTATTGTGATGGAAGAGGCACTAAGGTAACTAGAGCACCACACAGGGTTTATTTATAGGTACAAAGCATGAGCATCAAAACAAACATGAGTACAATTACTATCCATTTCAGAATATTTTGCCATTCATAATTACAACTTAAAAACCTCAGATTTATACTAAACTCATGTAGTTTACACCATATAAATTGTAACTTGTAAAGGTGTTTATAACTTTCATTATCAACTTTTTTAAACACAATATTTAGTTAGTATATGTATTCATAATAAACATTTGATCCAACATCCGATTTAAAAAAACTTAAAATACACCATTTATATTGTATATTTTTGGTATACCCTTTCAAACTAAATAATTAGTATATGTACAAATATACTAATATTGTAATGTTTATATACTGTGTTGAACCTATAAACAACATATATAAGTTAATGTACACATTGACTTATATATATATACATTAGATCAAACCTCTGTTTGTTTATAGGCCTACTGTATTACTGTATATACACACAGTATAACTCACTAACTTATTTAATTAAACCTCTATTTTAATATATCTATACTGTTGTATTGTATATAAACATGTTTTTATTTTTGATATTCAACCTTTTTCAAACACAATATTAAATATATGTAGACTATGTAGGGTTCGGCGTGTGGTGCAGTGGACTAGTGCGTTGGTGTTGGGATCAGGTTCAAACCCCACTGCAATAATTCCTGTCACCTGTACACCACATCTGGCACCATCCATTTTTAAATATGCTGTATAAAATGTTTATATATGATTTGTTGTGTAACATTTGACAGATGTAGTCCGCACAGTAAGATCATGTGATGGTCGGATCTCACTGTGAAATGAAATCTGCGACATGAGCAGAGCAGAGAAGTCACAGTGAGGAACACTCGTGTTTCCATTGAACTTTTCCTGGGATCAGGAGCGTATCAGTCAGCGTTAATGAAGCGCACATCATCCATTGGTTCTGGTGGAGGGAACAGAGACCACTGCAGGATTTCATTTCATAGTTTTATTATTTTAGGGAAGAAGGATCCAACATTTTGTGTTAAGTCACTATAAAACGATTACGTAAACTAAGTATTTAATTGTTTTTATCAGTCATGATTTCACATTCTTTCACAGATGATCATTATGTGGTGAGAGGATTTAAATTCCAGTCGCTAATAACCACAATGTTAGTCTTAATATCATGCAGACACAAATATTAAATGTACTGTAGATTTGGAAAACACTGCTTCGCTAATGGGTCGATTGTTTTATTAAAATACTGGAAGTTATGTCCGTTATTATCCATAAAAGGCACATGTATTCATTATCACTTAACAAATACCAGACTGTTTTCAAAGATATCTTTTTGTGAGATGTCGGTCAGCTTGATTCTTATCTTTTTACCAAATATTACAGTTATTTTTCTGGTTTTTGGGCCCTTCATCTCAGTGGTCCTTCTTCAGTTTGGCCAGAGCCATGAGCAGCTGGTCCCTCCGCTCCATCCGGGCCGACAGATGCAGCGGGTCGTTGGGAACCAGCTCACACATCTCCTGTGGACAGAAAGGAGGCAAACGTGTGAGAAAAAAACAATTGTAGAACACTTTAAGGTAGGGCTGCAACTAAAACAAATCATTTTCATTATTGATTCATCAATAATGAATAGTATATTATGAACCGATAGTTGGTTTCGTCTATGAAAGGTCAGAAAATGGCCACAGACCCAACATGACATCTTAACATTTCTTGTTTTGATAGTAGTCCACTTCCATGTTTTGATATATTGGTATTCCCACCTCATGCGAACCATGAGAAAAAACAGCTTCTCAAGTGGACACGGATCAGTAGAGCGTGCCCTGGTATGACACAGTGTTTACATTAATGAAATGAACTGGACTTTAGGGTCAAGTGTCCTTCGCCTGTGTAAACCTCCTCCCACTTGCAGTTTGTGCAGAATGCTGCAGCTTCTCTTTAAGGAACAAACACGAGGAGGCACATTTCCCCCGTACTGGCCTACCTACAGTAGCTTTAAGGTTTAAGGTTTGATTTAGACCTTTTTTTGTGCCTACTAATCATCAAATAAGATGTCTCTCTGGCCTTTTACAATCACACTCCCAATCTAATATTTTTATACACATTCAAACATATTTATTTTACTTAAACCGATATATTCCTGCACTTCGAGTGCGCTATAATTTGAAAATACACGACCGGAAAAAATCTGCCCCTTCCTTCAGACTTCCTCACAGAGCCCCTCCTCCAACACACACGAACGCGCACATGACCAATGAGGGCACGAGATGGAAGGCTGACAGGCAGGTAGGCCATCCAGTTACTTTAGCCGGGCCGGCTCAGATGATTGGTCGTGCTTTTTACAGCGCCACGGCTTCCACAGATGATATTTTTTTATGTATTTATTGTCAAAGCATTTAATGTATTCATTGCTGTCGGGATGTTAAGAGCATTCCATGGAATATAACAAGTGTTTCTGAAGTAAATTACCTACCCCACCTTTAACTGTATATGCATATTGAAGTATGAATGCTTGTTGTTTGTATGGTGTCTTCTCCTGAATGTTGTACGTCTCGTTTGTTTTTTTGTATTTTTGATGGCACCATAAAAAAAAGAAAAAAGCTCTACTCATCTCATTGTACCTGTATTGAAACAATAAAGGTTTATATTCTATTCTATTCTAGGTCAATCAGGTCAGGTGTGCAGTGTCTAAAGATCCACAAAGGTAACATATCTGTCTTGACAACAGTGCGTGGAGAAAATGAGGGATAAGCCCTTAAAGTTGAACTGTTATGAGAAAAAAAACAAGCATGGCATGATGAAGTGACGTGACAATTATTTTAGCTGCAGGCCAGTGAGCAAAAAAACCAAACAAATCCACCACTGTGTCTAAATGTTATTTCACTCTTTTCCCATGATCTGTTGAGGTTTCACAGATTTTTGAAGTTGAGGTGCAAGATTTCAAGTGGATGAACAACAGAGAAATCCTGCGGTGGTTTCAGAAATGTAATGGATGATTTCATACTTTATTATCCTGGGTTTCTGTTTGAGTTTGTTGTGGATCTGACTAAGCTCAGGGTTCATACACTTTTTCACCAATGATTTTCAATGACTTCTCCAGGACCTTTTACCTAATTTTCCATGACCAAAAAATTACTCTTTCTCAGCGGCACCACGGAAAATGTGGTGCTGTTAACGGCATTCCAACTATCTGTTATTCTACGGACGAAAAGTTTATTATTCCGCCGGTATTTTGGCCCTCTTCTCCTTCCGCCTTGAACATCGCAAATTCGGCAAACATTCCAGGGCTTTGTGGACTTAATCCATGACAAACTGGAGTTGAGACCAGGAGGCAGAGTCTTACACGCTTCTCTGCGCTCTCTCCTAGGCAGTCATCCATAGGAATCCCGAACCCAATAAAATACCCAATATTAGCGGTGTGTGTGTCTGCCCAAGGACAATTTAAGGTAAAACCTAATAGAGGTGTCATACATAATAACCTAATAAAAGTAAATGTAACAACTACTACAGTGCAACAAAACAGGAAGATTAAATGTGGTCTCTTAAACATAAGATCTCTAGCATCTAAAGCAATATTGGTAAATGATTTAATATCAGATTATAATATTGATATATGCCGTCTCACTGAAACTTGGTTGAGACATGAAGAATATGTCAGCATAAATGAGGCCACTCCACCCAGCCATATCAACACTCATATTGCTCGAGGCACGGGCCGAGGAGGTGGAGTTGCAGCCATCTTTGACTCAAGTTTACTTATCAATACTAAACCAAAATTAAATTATACCTCCTTTGAAAGCCTCGTTTTTAGTCTTACGCATCCGACCTGGAAAACTTTGCAGCCAATCTTATTTGTTACAGTGTATCGTGCACCAGGTCCTTATTCAGAATTCTTATCAGAATTCTCTGAATTTGTATCAACTTTGGTACTTAAAACAGACAAAGTAATTATCGTAGGTGACTTTAATATTCATGTTGACGATGATAAAAATAGCCTTACTGTTGCATTTAACTCTATATTAGATTATGTTGGTTTCTGTCAGAGTGTAAATAAACCAACCCACTGCTATAATCACACTCTCGACCTTGTTCTGACTTATGGTATTGAAATTGAGTAACTATTAGTCGAACCGCATAATACTGCTTTATCCGACCATTTCTTAGTAACTTTTGAAGTACTGTTACTAGACTACAAAGCATTAGTCAAAAGCTCTTGCAGCAAAAACCTATCTGTTAGTGCTATAGCCACATTTAAGGAAGAGATTCCACCAATACTTAACTCGATAGCATGTCTGCATGTAGGGGAGGAAACTTATAGAAAATGTACACCACCCCAAATTGATCATGTTGTTGATAGTGCTACAGATGCGCTGCGAATAAAATTAGACTCTGTTGCTCCTTTGAAAAAGAAGAAAATAAAACAACATAGATTAGCTCCATGGCATAATGCCGAAACCCGCAAAATAAAGCAAAAGTCTAGACAACTTGAAAGGATATGGCGTTCCACTAAACTTGAAGAATCTCGTTTAATTTGGCATATTACTCTCAATGAATATAAGAAAGCACTGCGTAAAGCGAGAGCAGCCTACTACTCTTCATTAATAGATGAGAATAAGAATAATGCAAGATTTCTTTTCAGCACTGTAGCCAGGCTGACAGAGAGCCACAGCTCGATTGAGCCTTCTATTCCCATAGCACTCAGTAGTAATGATTTTATGTGCTTTTTTAACGATACAATTGTTACTCTTAGAAACACAATTAATGACCTCTTGCCTTTGACCAGTATAGTGTTATCAACAGCTCCCGGAAACGTAAGATCTAATATTACACTAGATAGTAAACTAGAATGCTTTTCAGCCATAAACCTTGAACAATTACATTCAATGATTCTCTCTTCTAAACCATCAACGTGCATGTTAGACCCAATTCCAACTAAGCTGTTGAAGGAAGTTTTTCCATTAATTAGCACTTCTTTATTAAATATTATGAATATGTCTTTATTATCAGGCTATGTTCCACAATCATTCAAAGTAGCAGTGATAAAACCGCTTCTTAAAAAGCACAACCTCGATCCAGAGGTTTTAGCCAACTATAGACCTATTTCTAATCTTCCGTTCCTCTCAAAGATTCTTGAGAAAGCGGTCGCAAAACAGTTGTGTGATTACTTAAAAAACAATGATTTATTTGAAGATTTTCAGTCTGGCTTTAGAACACATCATAGCACAGAGACAGCCCTGGTTAAAGTCACAAATGACATTCTAATAGCCTCTGACAAGGGACTTGTCTCTATTCTTGTTTTGCTCGATCTCAGTGCTGCATTCGATACTATCGACCATGACATCCTATTGCAAAGACTAGAGCACTTAGTTGGCATACAGGGAACTGCTTTAGGCTGGTTTAGGTCCTATCTATCTGAACGCTCTCAGTTTGTACGTGTTAACGATGAACCTTCCACGCAAACCAAAGTTAGCCATGGAGTGCCACAGGGCTCAGTGCTCGGACCTATTTTGTTCACATTATATATGCTTCCGTTAGGCAATATTATAGGAATCATTCTGTAAACTTTCATTGTTATGCGGATGATACTCAACTATATTTATCAATCAAGCCTGATGAAATTAATCATCTAAATAAAATTCAAGACTGCCTTAAGGACTTAAAAACGTGGATGACCTTAAACTTTTTGATGTTAAACACGACCAAAACTGAAGTTATTGTACTTGGCCCGAAGAATCTACGAAACAAATTATCTAAACTAAAGATATACTAACTATGGATGGCATTAATTTGGCCTCCAGTGAGACTGTAAGGAATCTTGGTGTTATATTTGATCAGGATTTATCCTTTAACGCCCACATAAAATCAATTTCAAGGACCGCCTACTTCCATCTACGTAACATTGCAAAAATCAGGCATATCTTGCCTCAAAACGATGCAGAGAAACTAGTCCATGCATTTGTTACTTCTAGACTGGATTATTGTAACTCTTTATTATCAGGGAGTACCAAGAAGTCAGTCAAGTCGCTTCAGCTGATTCAAAATGCTGCGGCTCGTGTACTAACCAGAGTTAGGAAAAGGGACCACATTACTCCTGTTCTGGCTGCCTTACACTGGCTCCCTATAGAACACAGGATAGAATTTAAAATTCTTCTTCTCACCTACAAAGCCCTTAATGGGCAGGCGCCATCTTACCTTAAAGAACTCATTATACCCTACTGTCCTACTAGGGCATTGCGTTCCAAGAATGCAGGGTTGTTGGTTGTTCCGAGAGTCTCTAAAAGTACAATGGGAGCCAGAGCCTTTTCTTATCAAGCTCCACATTTGTGGAATCAGCTTCCAGTTTGTGTTCGGGCGGCAGACACCCTATCCGTTTTTAAGAGTGCGCTTAAGACCTTCCTTTTTGATAAAGCTTATAGTTAGGGCTGATTAGATTCAGCCCCTAGTTTTGCTGATATAGGCTTAGTTTGTCGGGGGACATCTTACTTCTTCCTTCTCTCTGTCTGTACCTGTGTACTCTCATGTTCCGATTAATCCAGCTTCCCCAAATGTCTTTCTTTTTGGTGTCTATATATGCCGGGATCCGGAGTCATGGATGATCCTGCGGTCCTGTGTCCTGGATCGCGAGCGCTGGATCTTGAGTCGTGGCTGTGGTCCTGGATCATCGGTCCTGGATGGATATCCTCGTGGATTCATCTTCCTATTATACACACACATGCATTTCCAAACATTTGGACTACCTATGTTGCAAATGTATTATCTTTTCAATTTACACACGGCATCTATTGCACGTCTGTCCGTCCTGGGAGAGATCCCTCCTCTGTTGCTCTCCCTGAGGTTTCTCCCATTTTCCCCTTTAAACTGGGTTTTCTACGGAAGTTTTTCCTTGTACGATGTGAGGGTCTAAGGACAGAGGGTCTAAGGACAGAGGGTCTAAGGACAGAGGGTGTCGTATTGTCATACTGATATTCTGTACACACTGTGAAGACCACTGAGACAAATGTAACATTTGTGATATTGGGCTATATAAATAAACATTGATTGATTGATCGCAGAAACTCCGTTCAAACATCAAAACGTTCAGCTCGGTCGGGAATCGATGGCTATCACTTTTCTCATTCATAACTTTCATAATTCCAGAGATACATCCCATAATACATCACATTTTTAACATTGAAGTCAATGGAGGAAATCTTCAGACTTCAACAAATCTTCATGCGATTCAACTGCTAACTGTTCATTCATACTTTCACTCAGAAACCTCATTCCAACTTTAAAATGTTACACATCTTTCTGACATTATTCGTGTAAAACAACTTTTAAATCTGATTCTTACTTTTAGAGATATTAAACATTGTTCAGACCTTGTTATAGAGGTTTTCTTCACATTTTAACATTAACTAGAGTGCATGATGTCACAGCTAGAGGGTAGAAAATCTTGAAATGTGCCTTCATATATTTTATTAAAACTGCCATAATTCCCAAACCCTACATTCCTGAGACATAATTTATCATGACAAATGTAGGAAAACATCTAGTAGCTTGAAAAATGACAAATAATTAAGCAAAATGCTTTTTGAGGGCATGAAGTGACAAAAACTTTCAACATGCCTCCATTAAAGCCCATTGTAATTTCAGGCTGATATTTCCTCACGGTAGCAGCCGCACACCTTTAGTTAAACTGCCAAAAAGGCCACATTATTAACCCGAAAGTACACAAAGATTACACTTCAGATACTCAACTTCCTTGACATGCTTCACGTTTTGAAATTTCACAGATATCTGTTACGGTTCTTCCACAAAATGTTCACATGTAAGAGGTTTATCTCTCATTCAGAACAATGGAAACCTGTGATCTCTACAGAGCTCGTTAGCTCAAATATAAACACCTGTGCAATGGAACACGATGATGTCATCGCTCCAACTGACATGCTCAGAGCAGCAGCCTTCAGATAGCAGTGTGCTAACAGTCCAGCCGTGAAGACATCAACGGGACAGTTTGGAGATTTCTTCAAATGCTGTTGCCATGGCGACAGACAACTCGCCATGAAACAGGATGTCGCTGTAAGTCCAATCGACACGGTCCAATCGTCCCCTAATCTTCACTTGTATATCACCGGTCCATGCCTCAACAGCTCTACGCCAAATCTGAGATCTCACCATAAGCCGTTTCCATGGAAACGCATCCTTCGCCATAAAACATGATGTCGCTATAACTCCTATGAAAATGTTCAAAAAGTGCTCAAACTTCACATGTGTACTAACAGTCCAGCCGTGAAGACATCTACGGGACAGTTTAGAGATTTCTTCAAATGCCGTTGCCATGGCAACACAATACTCGGCTTGAAACACGGTTTTCAAAAAACTTCAGTGAAAATACTCCAAACAGCCCAAAACGTCACAGGTTTGGTAACGATGCAGCCATCAACGCATCTAAGCATATTATGGGGTGTCGTCAAATGCTGTTGCCATGGCGACAGATCATTCGCCATCAAGTTAGTTCAGAAGTTTGCAGTTTAAATATTCTGCTGCTTTTCCAAGCCTTTTTACTTTCTTTTCTTCTCTCATCACACATTCAAGCCCCCTGTGTTCATGTATAATTGCAATCTAAATTCTTCACTTTCTTCTTACACATTACATTTCAGCATAGCAGTTTAGCGTCAGATTTTCAGCATAAAGCATTCCCACTAGCAATTTCTTCAGGAATTGCATTCTCTAGTTTTAACATGGAACAGGAAAATAAGGTCTGCATATGAAACATGTTGTGCCTATCTAAAACAAATCAAATAGGCTTACTAGCTTCTACAGGCTAAAGCAACTAAAATCTCTCACCAGCAAAATACCTTGTCAGTTAAATGGCATTTTACGTTTCATTACTATACGATACAGTATTTATAATCATTATAGTATTACTATTTCGGCGATTAGATAAAATATAAATTATATTTGATTCAACTTTGGTTACATTTCCATGACTTTTCCAAAACTTTGGGAAAAATATTGTTTTCCATAAAACTTTTCCAGGACCTGGAATTAGCATTTTAAATTTCCATGACTTTTCCAGGTTTTGACCGTAGGAAACCTGACAGCTGCTTTCCTTTATAAGAGCAATCTAGAAACTGAAGTGCCTTTCAAACCAATAAAGGGGTCAAACTCTCAAGTCCTTCAAAAGTAGTCCTTTAAAACGTAATAATGTCAAGCTAAATGTTGGGGGTCACAGTAGAAATGTCGCTCCAAGGTGTGAATCTGTACAAATACAACTTTAGTCAACTTGCAAAGACAACATTTAAAGTGAAAGCCTGTACTGAGAGTGTAGATTTCTCAACAACTGAAGTGTAGAAGTTTCGAAGCGAGGCAAAAAGCAGCAGGACACCCGATGGATTGTTTCTGCTTTCTAAACTATTTGACCTGAAACTATTTATTGCACTGGCTCAGGGTTGACACAGTGACCTTCTGTGGCTAACGTTTTAACAGCCTGTGATAGCATGTGACTAAGTAACGCTGCGTAGGAGAGAGCAATTTGGGGCCAGGGTGAGAAGGACCTCTTGACTTTCAGTCATGCAGAACTAAAGACACTATCAACAAAACACTCATTCAACGTGACAGCAGGAAGAAATCAGGGAATAATATCCGTTTTGATTATTAAAGGTCTCCTATTATACTGTTTCTCATCAATATATTATAGCTCTCAGATATATACAAACATGTCTCTGATTGGCTGAAACACCAAACAGGTCATTGCAGCATTACCCATAATCCCCTCTGTTTCAGCCCTGTTTCCAAAGTGCTAATTCTCTGTCTGTTACTTTAGATGAAAGTAAGGAGCCCCTCCCCACGCCCCTCTGAGAGAGATTTGGTTACAAAGAACACAATGGGGCTCTAGGAGGAGATTCAGGTGATTTCATAGACTGAAACCTTTATGTTTCAGTATCAGTGTTATCTCTTTTACCTCCATCATACTTACACTAACGATTTTTTTGGCTGCCTCTCCGCTGGAGAAGTCTGGTACTGGCCCAAAGGAGTTCAGGACCCTCGTTATTCCCTCTCCATACCGCTTCATGTAGTCCTCCAAACCTGGGGGAGGACAGCTGATCAGGAGGGGGAGAACATGGGCACACATCTCACAGCCTTTGGTTCACATACACATCATGACATATGCTTTAAAACCTCAAACTTATTTAAAAAAAGTGAAAACATCAGCTGCACTCAAGAAAAAAGCAGATTAAGGGAAAATACATAAATATTACCTACCCCACCTTTAAGCATATTCTTTATCTCTAAACAAAATTACTTTATACCGTGATGAAACACATCAATTAAAAAACATCATGGCTCAACATGCACTTAAATCTGTGTCTCGTAATGCTGACATAAACTAGATATCGTCACATCTCGTGATGTCATGACGTGATTATGCAATCGGCCGAGTTAGACTCAGACCTAAAGATTTACTCTCAACAACTTGACGCCCGAGGCTATATTTGTTATATCTCAAAGCTGTGTTTAGGTGCATGCTGCATTATATCATCTTAAAATCTTTACCTTTCAACTAAGTCTAAAACTTTAAACCCGTTCATTAACTCAACTTCACGGTTCTGGGTGTCTTGGTGAACTCCTAGTCTGCACATGTTAAAAGCTTTAAAAATAACTATCAGCTTCTTCTTTGAGGCTTCTTTGTGCCGTTGTTTAATTTTGGGTGTGATCATTGGAAGTGAATCCCTTATTACTCCTATTGATTAATATTTAATGATTTATTTGTGAATAAGGAAACAGGCACTTTGTCTGATGAATGATTGATGTGCTGGTAAACGGTTAAAGATTAATACATGAGGGTTCGGGTTTTCCTATAGCTAATGAATGAAAACCGTGAAACTTCTGCTCTTGTATTCACTCTGCTCAGCTGCCAGTTCCTTATGTGATGCCCCTGTGGGTTCATCTTGAGAGGGTGTGGCTGTGCTGCATCCAGCCACTTGATTGCAGTAACTCAGGGCACCTGCGTCTGGCGCCCTGCAGCTATTTAAAGCCTCTCTGCTCTCCCTGCAGGCACCCGGTTTTGTTGAGTATGCTATGAGTTCCTTCAGTTGCTTCACTTTGTGCACTTCAACACTCTCACATGTCCATGCAATCCTCACCCTGCATTTCCACGACTGATACCACTGACATCCACACCTCATGCTTTACTTGCTTTGCACTTAATTCATTTGGTTGATTTGAATGTTTTGCTTAAACGTGGATATGAAGCTTAGCGCAAGTTCAATAAGGAAGACCTAACACGAGTCACTTACACGTCACTCGATGGCTCCCTTCCCCCCTCATTAAATATGAGGGCGTCACCCTTCAGCAGCCAATTGCTGCACATGCTAAATTCCTTAAATGCCTGCTCTTCCTACCTGTCAGTTGTCATTTGCAGATGAACGCAACCCGCCTCCACCCCTCTCGCCTCCAGTCTCCTCCAGGACAAAGCTAAACCTTCCCTCTTCAGACCGGTCCCACCTACTCAGCACCACCACCAGTGTCTAGACCCCGGGGATTTCATCGGAGCGGTGCTTTCCCTCCTGAATGATTATCCTGCAAACCGGGGCCTAATCGCCAAACACCATTACATTCCCCTGTTGTATTATCATGGCAATCATTTCATTCATATGACGTGTAAACAATAAATATGTAATTCTTACATCACGTCTCTCCGGTTTGAAATGGTGTCTCTCCTCTTTGTTGTGGCCTTTTGAGCCAGGTCATAACAATTACAATTCACCTTTTTTTTCAATATAGCATTAGGTCAATTAACAAAAGTTATTTCAAAATGACTGAAGTCCTGCGCCTTAAAGTTCTCTTACCTTTATAACTATAAATGTACGTTTTAACCGTAAAACACTTGCTATATTATTAAAATCTTACTTCCTTAATCGCTATAAATTGTCTTTTAATATTTCCGAAATAAACGACAGTTCCTATAAACCCACTTGTTTGCTCCACTGCCGGTTTCCCAAGCTGCCTTTCCTTAAATAACATTAATAACAGTCCTTGTTTTTATCTTACTGGGTTATTTATAACAATGTACTTACTAAAATGAACTAGCTCCTTTAACATGCGTAGACGCAGTTTATGGACGTAGACAAATGACAACACACAGCTATTTTTGAAGCAATAAAAAACCATCTATAAAACAATAAGTACGTGCCAAAGGTTCATTAAGGTCAGAAAGTGTCCATTAAAGGTCCATGTAATAATCCCATTGTTGAGGTCTACTGGAATACATTTATATTGTGCAATTTTCCAAACTCACATTGGTTTCTCACACAGCATCTCTGTAAAGTATGTGTATTCACTATGTCCTAAATGGCTTGTTGGAGCTCCTTCCCCCCCCCCCCCTCCCTGTGAGCCCAGTGGCCGTCTGCGAGACAGCGAGACACAGCGAAACCCAGCCCGAAACACACACACACACACCCGCAGCCTGGCTGGGAGTTTGTGTGTGTGCTCAGGCTGAGTTCCGCGGCGTCTCGCTGTCTCGCCGACCCCACACCAGTGAGCCAGCTCACAGTGTCCCGCTCCTCGCAGCAGCGAGCCTCGCAACGTCCCGCCGAGTGTGTGTGTGAGGAAGTCCGCGGATTGGTCCAAACGTAACGGCTCCGCGGACGTTACGTTACGTCACTATACCCGAAATACGTCACTATACCCAAGAAGTTAACAATGGAAAAAGAGAAATGTCCAATGAGGCGTTCTGGGGCAGCACAGACAGGTCTTCTCTGTGTTAGAGTTTTACTCGCTACAGGGTGTACTTTGAGGGTTGTGACTCTGCAGACCGTTTACATGCAGAACAAGCTACATAACACAAGGGGACGGGTGATAACCGGGAAAGCATGACATGGGACCTTTACAACAGTTCTGACGAAATACATGTGACACCATGTAGCTTGAAAATTGACCATTTGATAAGTTTCTAAATCCTTTTTCTATCCCATGTTTCTTTATGCCTAAGCTGAAATATGAATGTTTACATGAATCTTAGTGGGACTCTCTATATATGACAGAGCAGTGTGATAAGTGCCATCGACCTTCAACCAAACACAGACTTTGTGTGGGAGGAAGATACTAGGGCTATTTTTGCTTGACATGCAATTCATCTTTTTGTCCTTTGCTGCCATCGTTGGACTTTCTTCAAAATGTGTTTATTCAAAATCCAGTTATAAGGACAAAGCCTAAAACACAAGGCTCTGGTACATAATCTTTGTGATAGTAAACATTTTTTTCTTTAATTACTGATACACGATATACATGATTTCAATGTTAAATGGTAAATGGACTGTACTTATATAGCGCCTTATCCAGTCTTTACGACCCCTCAAAGCACTTTACATACTACATGTCGTTCACCCATTCATACAGAGCAGTGTATGTTACTCTAGGACCTAACATTCACACACATTCACACCGTTGGCCATCGGGAGCAACTCAGGGTTAAGTATCTCGCCCAAGGATACATCGACATGTTGGCTGCACGGGCTGGGATCGAACCCACAACCTTCTGGTCGAAAGACGACCGCACTCCCTCGCAGCCACAGTCGCCCCTAAAAATTATTATTTTGGTAAACGTAGAGCTAATTTAAACTACTTTATACACGGCTAGGGAGCTTGTGAAATCCTTCCTTATAAGTTGGTTATATCTTGTAATAAAAACTGAATATGCTGTGTCACTAAAGTTATCAAACACATTCAATGAAGACATTATTCTCTCTGAGATGTAGAAGTTTATATAGCAGTAAAAACACAAGTACATTTAAGTACTTCAAAATTATATTATACCGTACGTTTTCTAAAAGTTTCCTCAGACAATTGTATGCATACTAGATTTGAAACCATCACCATGGTAGCAGTTGTGAATCGAAGCCGATAGCATAACAGAAGAAGACTTTTCAGAGCCTCCTAGAAGACTACAGGGTTTTCAGTGGATTATAATGCTTCTGTGCCGGTACATGGTTTTCCAACAGCAGAGTCATTCAGACAGAGACAGAAAGCCTGAGTGCTCCAGTATCTGATTGGAGAGAATTCAAGGACGGACGTAACAACAGGCTCTTAGCAATCTTTGGAGAACATGATAATGCTACTGATTTCTGAGCAGAAAGCGCCAGCACTGTAACTACAGGTGGAGCTGGCACCTGGTTTGAAGGCCTCGATGTGGGCTCTGTGAGTTTTAGATTACTGGTGTGAGGGAGAGCATTCATGGTCGCCCATCAAAAGAGTGCTTTGTTCGGCCAAAGCGTCCTTTTTCTGTGTGTGTGTGTGCGTGTGTGTGTGTGTGTGTACACAGTCAGGGTTTCTCTGTGGGTTTCACACTCCCCTTTGATATTCTCCATCTCAGTGAGGGTTCACTCTCACTCTCTGACACACACTATGGGACAGTACATGTATGTAGCGCGGGGATTTGTGAGCCATGTCCCATTTGACTCACAGCTCTGTGCCTGGTTTTCTTAGTGAGAGCCATCGTGAATAAATGTCATGAGAATAGTTTTTAAACAAATGTTTACACTAAAAAGTATTTTCTTTTTCTATAAATAACCAGTTTGTCTTATTGCTGTAGTAGAAACTAAAGAGCGGTTGTTGTATGAACTACAACTAACTCTTTTCCCAGTCAGGCCAAGTATTGTTCGTCTCATTATTTGCGTATTACATGCATATGGGAAAGACTGATTTCACTAGGCTTTGTACTTTGGTTGAATAAGGTTTTATATTCTTCATTTTTAAAAGTCGCACGTTTTTTCATTTTGTTAACTTGCCATTATGAAGTACATTTTGATCCTGAAACTGTGATGGATTGATACAGCCGTGTTTTGATTGATCGCCACCCTGTAAAATCTCTAAATAGATTAATTGATTCAGGTCGCACTTTTTGTTGTTGTTGTTGTTGTTGTTAGTATCCTATAAACAGCATTTGCATTTCTATCCTCAATTGCGTAAATGGCGGCTGAGGGAACAATCAAAGTGGAAAACAAAATGCAGTGTCTTTGGTTCTAGGTAGTTTCTAGGCTTTGAAGCAAGAGAAGAGCAATCTGGATGTATTTGCAGGTGCGGCACCAACAATTAAATCACTTAGAAATTCTGCAGTGTGGGGTGGTAACAATTGAAAAATGTGATCACAACTGGTTAGACGAATCAGAATACCTTTATTAGCATCTTATTAGTACAATATCCATGTTAGTATCTTCAAAGCTAGTCGTAGGGATTATTATTGTAAACCCAAAATACTTGAAAAACCTGCAATAAAACAAAAATGTGCGCCTTTCACCTCTTCTTGCTTTCTGATTCCCTGTCTGTCGCTTACACTCAAAGCAAAAGCAATAAAGTCCAGAGAGGGAACTTTACCTGCAGGTGCATTGAGGTGCATTGTTTCCATGGGACCGATGAAGGCGTAACGCATTCCCAGCCCCTCTGACATCAACAGGTCGATGTCCTTCACGGAGATAACGCCTTCCTGACAAGACAAACACATTTACTCTTGATTTATTCTCACTTTGTCTTCCTTTACAAAAGCAAGGTGCCAATCAGTCAGGCAGGGAACGTGTGACGACATCTAAAAAGAACACGTACTTTCTTTATCTTCAGTACAGTGTGAACCTGGCAACCCTGAGCCATCTATCAGCCGTTTGTTGTTTTACTGATTTCCATGTATTTCATTGTGGAGAGGACAGATACAACGGCAGAAGTTATAAAGTTAGTAAACTAATGTCGAAAATTATTAAAAGGGGAACACAAGTTGATCAAATCAAATAAGTAGCAGCGTTATAAAGTGTATTTGACAGTGATTCCTACAATGGTGTAGCAGTGGTGGAAGTGGAGTAGCAGCCAGGAGCAACAACAATACATTGCAAATAGCAGTGAGGTGGCACGACGGTGATGTTACAGTGTGTATTGGTCGCCTACCAGCTAGCACATAACAAAACAGCAACACAGCGTCACATAGCAACTATATGGCAAAAGAAGGATAAAACTGTCGGGGAAATATTTTTCTCGGCCCATAACTTTGACCCAGTTTATCAGTTTGTAATGACCTCACCGAGCACAGCTGCTCTCAGTGTTTTGTCTGCCTATTCCTGCCTGTTGGCGTCAGCTGATAGAGGTGTTATTGTGCTTTGCCGGTTTATCTTGTTATGCACGATGTTGATTATTCTCTCAGAACTAGCTAAACATGGGTCTGGAGAGATCTTCAGAATTGGTTTGGCACGCCGCGGTGTCAACTCGTGGCACAGCGCATGTCTGGGGAATGCTCCGGACGAAGCCCCAAATAAACCGTCGGTGTTTGCCATCAAAGTTCCTGCTCTCCTCGTGTCTCTCTGAGTCCTGACCGAGTCACAAAAACTACAGCTCACATTTTAATCTCAGGTCATTTATTCCTGCCACAGTCAGATTTAGCAACCAACACAGCCTTTGCAAGACCACCAAACCCATACGGACTTCAACACACTGCCTTCACACCTATGTCCACTATACCTCAGTGTTACACTGCTGTTAAAGAGATGACTGTGCATTTTACACTTTTTACGCACTATTGATATTATCACTTGATGCCACCTCATTACTTTTATATGTTCACCAACTTTTTATCATTCTGCTACTTATTTGTATTGCACACATTTGATTTTCTTTTATTAACACGTGCTTTCCTCTTTATTTAATATGTTACTTTACTCGTCTACCAATCCTATTTCTGCCTTTCGTCTGAACGGTCCCTGTTCTTTAACAATCTATCTCCCCGCTGTAGGACGAACAAAGCATTTCTGATTGGAGTGGAGGTCAGGTCATGGCTTTTTAACCTCAGTGTTTTTGACCAACCAAATGTCCTTTGATCCCAACTACTCCCACTGTATAAAGTTTCCCTCATCAGCCACTTGTGTGTCCTCAGGATTACGCTGTAGCACCAAGAGGATGGAGGGGAGGATGGAAGGAAGCAGATGGAGGGAGCGGTTCAGATAATCTCAGGGTTAGAGATACCTGTTGGCCGACCACGCTGGAAATCAAAGCTCGTATTCGGAGACAGAGAGCGGGGTGGGCGAGAGGAGAGGGACAGGGTCGTCTTTGTTTGGGTCCTCCGTCCAACAACGGGCCTGTTATCTGAGCAGAGCGGGGCGGTGGGTGGGGTCTTTTCTCCACCGTAATCACTGGGGGGCAACCAGACGCTTTCTCAGCCGCTCTGCTTTCCAATGCTGGCCCTGACTCAAGGACCATTTTCTGTGTGTATGTGTGTGTGTGTGTGTGTGTGTGTGTGTGTGTGTGTGTGTGTGTGTGTGTGTGTGTGTGTGTGTGTGTGTGAGTGTGTGTGTGTGTGTGTGTGTGTGTGTGTGTGTTTAAAGGGGTTTAGGGAGGGTCTCTGTTATGTAAACTGACTCACAAAAGGCCTTGATGGTCAATGACAAACTTCTAGGGACATTTCAGACTTTTTCCTAGAAGCACTAAGGGGTGATTGAAAGGCTAACAGGCTTTTAGTATCTGGTCACTTACAATAGACACAGATGTAACCTTCTTGTGGTATCTGTGGTAGCTGTAGTATCTATTGAGCGTCTTTCTCCCATGCTGTTTCACTTTTTTGTTGATAGTCAGCCGTTTTTTCAGGTTACAAAATATATTTTATTCATCGTGTATTCATTTCATTGACACATTTGTAATCTGTTCCGAATATAAAATCACATTTCTACACAAAGTATAGGTAAATCATAACAAAGGAAAATAAATAAAGAATGAAACTGAAATACAAAATAAGTAAAACTCAAATCTAATTAGTAATATAATTAGAGTTAAATTAAAGCTGATAACAAAGCATATTCGTACTAAATGGGATGGTACAACACATCCTCCGGGAATACAATGGGTCTTTTTGACTTGTCTTAAAGGCACAGGTGTAACCCATAACATTAAGTGTCTTAGAAAGTCATGAGGGTTACAGAGAGCCAGAAGGCCCAAAAGAACCATCTCATTTAATGTATTTGTGCTTTTCCTATTGTCAAAATATCCATAAATCACATATTTACATCACAAGTGGTTTAGCTAATGCTTTTATGCAACGTGACTTATATATACTTCATTACCATAGACGTACATGACACTTTTGACTTCTGCAGGGGCTGGGTATCAAACCACTGACCCTCCAACCCAGTGTATAGTCACGAAATCTATTAATTCGTGTTCACCAACACAACTCAATAGATACATTTCATGACTATAACACAAAATGCTGTGAGACTGGGTTGCACCCTCTGAATGGTACTGGCCAATTTCCAAGTCATAGTCATAGCCATAACTTCAAAGGCGTACATTTGCATCAAATAGTTAAGAACCACTAGATATGCAAGAGACGCATTGTCTTTCCCCCTATTTCCTATTTGCCCCAGGAGAAACACTTTTAACACGGTGGTGTTTTGCTTACAAAGCGACTTCCTGCTGTCAGTGGTCTCAGCCTTAACTGAAATGACTAAACAGCTGTTTTTAAAGGATTGATATATCATAGTTAACTTCACATAGAAGAATGGTAGATGAAAGATGGAAGAAACTCACACAAACACACTAAGCTAAAGCTGAGAGATATATCACATAAGTGGTGTCTTGGAGTGACGGCTTGTGGACAAGAGGCAGTAATCATCTTTTCTCGTACTCGGTGCACTTCAGCCTGGAACCTCTGACACCACTAAAAGGCCAAACCAAATGAACCAGTTCTCAGACTGTGAGTCTTCAACTCGTAATAAACCTGACAGTGACTTAAAGGTGGGGTAGGTAAGTTTGAGAAACCGGCTCGAGATCGCTAGAATTTGAAAATACACAACCGGAGAAAATCTGCCACTTCCTTTTAGAGCCCCTCCTCCAACACACACGAACGCGCACATGACCAATGAGGGCACGAGATAAATGTGTGCCCCGATGGAAGGCTGACAGGCAGGTAGGCCATCCAATCGATTGGTGGTACTTTTTACAGTATTACGGCTTCTACAGATGAATTTTTTTTATGGATTTTTTGTCAAAGCAGTTCAGATATTCATTTCTATCGGGATGTTAAGAGCATTCCATGGAATATAACAAAAAGTGTATCTCGAGCCGGTTTCTGAAACTTACCTACCCCACCTTTAAGGGATAGGAATTGTAAAAAATACAAAAATCTGTTTCTGAGAAAATCATACTTACTGACAAATCCCATAAAGCCACACAATACCCGGACATATTTCAAACTATCTGTTGGGTGTTATTGACCTAAAATGAAATAAAAGTAACGTAGCTATCGCTGGTAACAAATACAATCACTTATAGCACTCATTACGTCCCATCATTTGGAACATCCAGGTGTGTTGAATGGGATCATGTTTGTTTTGTTGCACCACATGTTGATTTAATTGGAGCCCCATTAGCTTGTAGAGTAATCTCCTTGAAAATATCAAACTCAAACATTATGATTTGGCAAAAACGATTAGACACATTGGCAGTGTGATGGAGCCCCGATCACCTGAGTCTTCCACTTCACAATCTCCTGACTCATGCAGCAATAAAAGATCCACGGGGTGTGTCTCGAGTGGACGAAAATAATAACCCGTTTTCTGCCGGAGACAGGTAGAGTAACGCCTCAAACACCCGACATCTCTGATAGCTGAGGCTCACAAGAGTAACCTGCTCATCAACCTTTAGCAGACAACTGTCAAACACATAGTAAGATCATTCCTGTTGGACAGGTTTAACACACTGTGTTGACAATGCTCAAAATGTGCTTAAAAACAACAACATTTCTCTTGACCTAACAAAGTCACGAGGGGTGTAAAAAAAACCCTGCCTCTGGTTTTGAGTAGGAAGCAAGCAGGTTGCAAGAGGACCACAGATGGAAATGAGCCATTAGCTATAATCTGGCATATTGCATCTCTTCTCTTTGCTGAGATTAATGTTTTTGTATGCATGGTCCTTCTATAAATAAATAAATAAGTTAGCAATGTTTTGTATAGTCTTTCAGTTTCGCCTAAAATTGAAAAAAGTTGTAAAAAAGCAGAACATTCTTCCACACACACGAGGAGATTTGTGGTGGCTGTGAAGAATGTGAGCAAACGCGAAAAGGTCTTTTCCAACAAAGATATTTATTTATTTATTCATTTATTTAACAGGGACAGTGCACATTAATGAACATTTCTGTAAACGCCAAGAGGCTATTTTTCATCTGTAGTCCCTGGACAGATTTTAGAAGTCAACCTAAAACACATTTCATTTTAAACAAGTAAATACAATACATTTAAAACAAGCAACAGTCATTACTGGGATACTTAAATAAAACAATTTAAAATATAGAACATTAAAACAAAACAAATAAAACAAAAGAACACAGGCGCTGGATTGTAAGCAGCAGAAGATTGGGTCAGTGTGGGCAGAGCTGATTCCTCACGAACCAGGTTTTGAGTTGGGATTTAAATAAAGTGAATGTGGTCTGGTCTCTGATTGGAGGTGGGATCGAGTTCCATCGCTGAGCAGCTTTAACAGAAAATGAAGACTGACTGAAGAACTTTTTCTGAGTGGAATAATGCAATCTCTTCTCGCTGCACCTCTTGTTACCCCTAGTTGCAGTTGTGCGTATGTTGATAAACTGTCTAAGAGGAGGTGATATATATCTTTGTCTGCCGGTCAGATTTGACCCGAAGACAATAGGAGGGTTAAGTGCCATTGGGAAACACGAATCATGGCTCTGTTCCATTTAAATGTCACAACAGACCATAAGAGGTATTTAACTAAACTTCATCTGTCCTGGAGATTATTATTATTATTATTATTCAGATGTTTGTAGTCATTTTGATTCTTTATTTCATTTAGATGTCTACAGGAAAGATGGCTTAATGTTCAGTAAGATGTTTTATAGTAGATCTTGCACATCTGGAACCATAATGAAGTTGAAAATTAGCTGGATGAACTTAACTTAAATTGAAATATGTAGCCATACCAGGGGAAGGGTTCATTTTCAAAGAAAGATTATTTGAATTTTGGAGATTAGTTTCAAAAAGTAAAAGTCTCAGACATTCTCTGAGATTAATGTCGTGAATGTTTTTGAAAAAACTCACAAATTGAATATTCTCCAAGATAAAGAAACATATGGGGCCCTGGGTTTTTTTAAATCAATACTTAAAACTCACTCCTTCTCTCTGGCTTTTGTTTAATTATTTATTTATTTAGTTATCCACAGAATTGATACTATTTTTAATATTATTAAATGTTATTAATATTATTGGGGTTTTATGGGGTTTCAGTTTTTTACGATTAGTAGGTTGGGGGCGGGGAGACCTTAGAGACTGGACGGACTGGTTGCTACGTCTGGTTGCTCGGAGCTGAGTTGGTATAACCCTGAATTAGATTAGAACATTTTAGAAATATGAGGGATAACCTCTTGGTTTTATAAACCGTTTTGTAATTACTTCTTCATCCATTTTTGGATCTCTGCTGGGTTTTCTTTTAAAACCTTAAACCCCTCCTTGGGCTTGGTCCCTCCCCTCTCCCTCTGCGGATCTAAGGTCCGGTAGAGGGGGATGGGGCAGAGTCGCTTATCCAGGTGGGGGAGTGCATCTGACGAAGAGATAGGTTGTTGTGCTCTCTATCTCTGGTTCTTATCCTACATGTTCACCCTGGACTAGAGGGGAAGCGTTCTTGGACGCCTTTTCAGCTGTTTCTCACTATATTCTTCCTACCCCGTTTACCTAGGAGAGTGTGTTGACGTTGACTCGTTGGGCCTTTCCTCCTGTACTTGTTTGTTCCCCAGTTCTTTCCTTTAACTGAATCTAGGAGAGAGCATTTAGGCCTCTCTACTTCCTTCTTTTGATTAGTTTAGTTTTTCACCCCCTTTCCCTTGAAATAATTTATACGGGAGAGTGCATTTACGTAGTCACGTTGTGCCTCTCGGCGTATACTTTGACTTTCTGTCTCTTTGGAGAGTGCTAGTACGTTGGGCCTTTTCACTGTTGTCTCTCTTCACCAGTATCCCATGTCCCCTCTTTATAATTTGGGTCTTCATAATTTCCAGCTGGGAAGAGACCAAGGGGTAGACCTAGGACCAGGTGGAGGGATTATATCTCTTCGCTGGCCTGGGAGCGCCTTGGGATCCCCCAGTCAGAGCTGGTTGATGTCGCCAGGGAAAAGAAAGTTTGGGGCTCTCTGCTGGAACTGCTACCCCCGCGACCCGACCACGGATAAGCGGGAGAAGATGGATGGATAATTTCCACCCTATTCTAAGGGGAAGCATGATGGTGCCTTTTCATTTCAATTTCTGGCTTTGTGTTTCTTCACCTCTCACTCGTTTAATATGTAGGAGAGTGCATTTACGTAAGTCACGTTGTGCCTCACTTCCTCTGTTTCTGGCTGTTCCTTTCATACCCTTGTTTCTCTGAGAAGAGAAGAAATACTATTCTAAAAAGGAGCTGACACATGGTATCTCTTCACTTGTACACTTGAGGGGTCAGAGTTCATATGGTGAGGGGTTCCATGAGCGGTATGCGCCGGCCTGTGCCTTTACCTTGGACTTCTAATAGAACTGCTCGGGTCTTGATAGATTGAGTGGGGACGTTCAAGAGATCTTTCTAGAGGGTTATCAAGAATAACTTTTATCCAATGACCTTCTCCTTCTCTGTCTGTGTCTGTGTCTTCTCTTGTTCCGATTAATCCAGCCAAATCTTTCTTCTTGTTTTGTATCTATATCTACGCCGGGATCCGGAGTCGAGGCTGATCCTCTTGCTGTAGTCCTGTGTCTTGGATCCTCTATCCTGAGTTCTGGATTAAGTAGTGGACTTCGGGTCGTGGCTGAACCATATATACAGTCTATGGGCTGAACCTGTCTCTGCGGTCCTGCCTTGGGTCTCGTCATGCTGCTTCCCTGATGGCTTCCTCAGGATTGTAGCTGACATCCTCGTGGATTCATCTTCTTATTACAGACACATGCATTTCCTATCATTCGGTCTATATGCTGTAAAATGTATTATCTCTTCGATTTACACACGGCATCTATTGCACGTCCGTCCTGGGAGAGGGATCCCTCCTCTGCTGCTCTCCCTGAGGTTTCTCCCATGTTCCCTTTAAACTGTGGGTTTTCTCTGGAAGTTTTTCCTTGTACGATGTGAGGGTCTAAGGACAGAGGGTCTAAGGACAGAGGGTCTGAGGACAGAGGGTCTAAGGACAGAGGGTGTAGTTTTTCTCATACTGATATTCTGAACAATCTGTGCTGTTGTATTTGCTGTAAAGTGTCTCTACTGTAGGCTATTTTTATTTTATGTACAGCACTTTGGCTCGACCAAATATCGTTTATAAATGTGCTATATAAATAAAACTTGATTGTTATTCAGGATTTCTTATATACATAACTTTCACTATAAAAAAGTAGTTTTAGTAGTCTGTGGTGTGAGCGATGTGGTTCCTTGAGGAAAGATACACAATGTTTTAAACACGTTTTTTACACGTACATTTGTGATAATTTATTTATGAAAATCACCAACTTCAATCTTTGAAATTCAGAAAAATCAACTAAGCTACTATTATATGTTTTTACCAACAATAGCTCCAATACCTCATCATAGAAAATGTCCACATTTTCAAATATAAAGACTTAGCGAATTAAAGCTTGTTTGGCATGTTGGTTGCTTTAACATAGAAACCCCAGTGGGTGTTGGGCTCTTTGCCTCCCGCACCTCATGACACGATGATGAGTAGAACATAAATAAGGTCTCGACATTCTTTATGTCCATGTTTTTTTCACAGCTTATTAGCTAAATGCAGAACAGATCAGACATGTCTGTGGTCATCGTTGAGTTCTTGCAGCAGTTTCTTCCAGGGCAAAGACTGACCCTTTTACATCTACGTGGGACTTTTGTCAGCTGGGACCTAAGGGTGCCCTCAGGGTTAATTCTCCTCAACAAGAGACTCACAAGTGGGTGATCCACGCACAGTATGGAATGTCATGCAGATATGAGTCCGAGCTTTCACGGCTCTGTGTGAGGACACAAATATCACATAGTGGACGCAGGGATGCTATGTTACAGCTAGTACAGATCCAGGAAGAAGAGGGAGATATTAAACTCTGCTTCAATTCCTCGAAGCACACTGGGGGCTTTATTTCTCAGAAGCAGAGAGTCAGTGAGATGTTACCCCAGTGCTTTCTTGAGTTTGACTGAACTATCAAGAGCGTTCACCTGACTGCAAGCCTCTTGGATCATCAGCCAACCAAACGGCTCCTCTTGAAACAAAGAGTAAGAACAAATTCCAAAAAAAAAAAGTCCAAAATTAGAAAAACAAGAACCGTTTGTTGCCGGGCAGCCCACGCGTTCTTCCCATAATGCCTGTTGCTCTCTTCTATCTGTATTTAATATTTGCACCTAAAGAAAATATTGAATACATGTCGAGAAATCTTTTTAGTGCTAGGACATTCCTGTTTCTTTACATAACAACAAAATAAAACGTACTTCCATGACTTTACCCAACTAACATTTGAAAAAATGCCAATTAACAACATGTTGTTTCTTGATATTTAAATACCGTTGCATTTATACAACACAAATGTGTAAACACTTTACATGATTTTGAAATCAATCCACGAAAAGGGAAAAATGCCCTTTTGACAATTTTTAACTCACATCCCATATTGTGCACTTACACAATATGGCGAAAAGAAAGTTAGATGTGAAGATATTTTACTTCAAATATTAACCTCCTGGTGGAATATTCATAGCCAAAGAGGGTAGAATTTCATCCTCTGGGGACAATGAATGTTTATGGCAAAATTGATGGCAATCCATCCAATGCTTCATCAAGATATTACAGTCAGTGGACCAATAGTATCATTCATAAAGCCACGGCCTGACAGTCTCCACAAATATGAAACTAACTACATTTCTCAAAGCTTTTTATTGCAGGGTCGTTGTTTTGGACTGCAATTAATTCAATACATTTTTCTAGGAATTGACTATATCTTATGAATGTTTTAAGAAGCCTGGGAATCACCAAGCACTTGTTACAGGTTATTCTGCACTTATATGCAAATAAATGAATGTCATGTAGTTATGTTATGAAGTTGACGTTCCCTGGAGTTTCATTGGAGGATGCCGTGACATTAAAAAAGCGGAAAATAATTGCCATGACTCTCGAGAAGGAACACAAGTTACCCTGAAGATAACAGATAACAGATAACAGAGATTTCAGTGGACCAGCCTGTTCTGACTGTAATGTACATCTCTCTAGTTCAGCACTCACATCATCTGCCTGTAATCTGTACATATGTCAGATGATCTCAGAAAGAAGTCTCTTTTCATATCTTGGTTGTGCTGCCTCCATAATTAGATTTTCTGTTTAAATTATTAATTGCATGCCATTTGCAAAATGGATTGTGATCGACAGTTTCTTCTTTGTAAAACATCTGTGTAGAGCCACAGCAGAAACTCAGCAAGATACTGCCACAACATCTTTTGCTGAGATCCGATCACAACGTCCAAGTTTGAGAATGGACCTTGTGATCTGATCTCTAGAAGGGCTAGAGAGGGGGTAGGAAGTCAGGACCCCCGAGTTAACGCACCTGATTTCCTTTGCCTTCAGGGCTGGTGTGATTCCACTGCATGATGGCCTCTAGTCGAATTATGACTTATGTTCATCGACTTATTGACATTGACTCAGAGTATCCTGATCCTCACTCTTCTTTAAACTGCAAACACATCAATAAATACTTTTGGAAAGTTTAAGAAGTTTACTTGACCTAGTAGTAGTAGTAGTAGTAGTAGTAGTAGTAGTAGTAGTAGTAGTAGTAGTAGTAGTAGTAGAACCTTTATTTAGCCAGGAAAATCAATTAAGAACACATTCTTATTTTCAATGATGACCTGACAGGAGGCAAAAGGCTTCCTGAGGGGATGGGGGTTGGGAGGAAGAAAATAAAAAGACAGACTCCGGGCACTACAGAACCCAGGAGACAACACAATGACGCAGAGCAGAGATGACAGGCATAGCAGTTGAACATATAACATATCTAAAACAATACTG
The DNA here is from genome assembly GCF_902827115.2 of Pseudochaenichthys georgianus. NCBI lineage: Eukaryota > Metazoa > Chordata > Actinopteri > Perciformes > Channichthyidae > Pseudochaenichthys > Pseudochaenichthys georgianus. The sequence continues at coordinate 35,848,094 of NC_047523.1, read as the reverse complement.
CTGGGGTTCAATCAGTCATTCAAATAATATAGAACATTCATCCATCCATTCATTCCTTCATGGCAATGCATACTATAGGAGAAGTTGGGGTCAGCTTCTTTTTTTCAAAGGTTTTTCACTACACAAAATGACCCATTCAGTAAAAAGATAAAAAGTCTGAAAAGAAAACGCTGTGTCATTGGAGGGGAATCCTGTTTGAAAGTCCGGTAGATGCCTCAAGTCCCTTTCAAGTGGGGAACTCTGCACCACAATCATACCTCATTCACACCAACGGTGTTTCAGGGCCGGTTTGGAGCTGGAGCTTGAAAAGCACCGGGTTTTCCTGTTCACACCGCAGCGGAGCCGCCTCTTAGCTCCGGAATCCGGTAAATTTCAAGCACCAAAAAATTGTCCAGCTAGAGCAAAAGCACCGCATAAGTCACGCTTACGTCGAGGCGGGGGCAGGGGCGGGATCAACTCCCGAACAACAACAAAAAGCCCGCGTTTTATCCAGTTTGTACAAAACGATGGAGAAACTTAACAAGCAGCAGTGGTCCACTGAAGAGACCAGCTACCGGAATCTGGTCTTCCGAAGAGGTACAGAGGAAGCTGGAGCACAATCGGCCATTGTTATTGTTGTCGGTGTGAGCTGTGAGGGGTTTCCGCGCGGTTTGGCTTTATGAAGCAGGCACGCAAACGGTTACGTCATGACACAAACGATGACACAATGACGCAGCACCAGTCGGACTCTGGGCGGTGTGAAAAGAGCCGGAGCTAAACCGAAGAGCCGGTTCTGAACCTGAAAAGCTCTAGCACGGAGCTTGAACCGGAGTTGCGTTGGCGTGAATGAGGTATCAGAGGAGACTTGACACTTTCGCTATACAGGGTAGGATATTGGACGATAGCAGTTGGGGTCAGCTTGGTTTCCCCCTTTAAAAAAAGGTCGCACTGAGGCTGCTTTCCAGGCAGAAGGTAGCACTGCTGTCTGTATGGAGAGATTACAAAGGTGGGAGATTGACTTTAAAAAAAGAAGGGGTCTAGCTCATCAAGACCTGCAGGTTTGTTGGGGTCAAGTTTACTAAGGACCTCCAGCACATCGTTCTCACTAACTTCCTGCAGGCAGAAGCTGTGACATGGGGCTGTGCTAGAGGGGCTGGGTGGCGGAGTGTTGGTGGGGGGCTTAGGAGGCGCTATAGACTCAAATAGGTTCCCACATTTAACAAAGTGCTGGTTAAAGAGCTCTGCTATGCGCTCATTACCGGTGACTACTGTATCCTCAATAACGAGGGAGTTAGGCAGATGAGAGGACGGGGGACCTAAATGCTGTTTGAGACATTGAGACCCATTTTGAAAGTGAAATCCATCAACATCTCATGTGAATTTCTTCTTTATAAATATCCTTCTTGTCTTCAAATCCACAATTTAAAAGGAAATGAAACACACTTGTGCACGTCATTAGTAATGACTCATCTTGCACTGACTATTGTGTACTTGAGGGAGAGTCTGATGAGAGACGATACGCCATGACATGACCATGTTCATCCTCATTGTCATGAACTCATGCGAGTGAATGAACATCTTTTCATAAGGGCATAAAATACACGCAATGTACCAACCTTCATGCATGTATGCTTCGTCAGTACTGTAGTGTTAATAATCCTTTAAGTCACATGAGCAACTTAAAATTGATTTCCTTTTCGATGTGTGTCAATTTGAATTAACAGTTCTGAGTGACACTTAGAAGTCTCCATGTCTCCCATACAAAAAGGTAACGATAATGCCAAGAGGGTAAAACATGTCCCATCCCTTTTTACAAAAGGGTGGAATTTAATTTGGACAATATTTGTTCTCCAGTTAGAGTTGCTTATGAAAACAAGACAAACAAAAGGACACACACTTAACGCATTAGTTAATTCAATGTAACATTGTAATATTTTTGCAATATCAGGTTTTGAATGTCACACCCACATTGATAATGTTGTGCCAAGTTGGATCATAATTAGATTACTAGTCTTTTGTTGAGTTCCTCTGAAGTGTTTTGTTGTTACTTGCAGTTGCATTGTGTGTGTGTGTGTGTGTGTGTGTGTGCACGTACATCTGATACAGTTACAAACTCTAACTTGGGAGTACAATAATGTCAGGGACAAGGACACAATGTGCTGATTTAGTTGTGAAAGGCAGACTCTTTGTTACACTTTGGGGACAGAGAAGAGAGAAAAAAGAGGCAGATCTGAGTCTGTCTTCAGGGATACTATGTCCTGTGATTGTGTGTGTGATTGTGTGTGTCAGCCATGAAATGACAGGTCAAGTAGAACTGTATCAGTCCCCAGAGGGGTAACTGGTTTGGATAGGATTTGTTGAAGCATACTGTATTTATTTATTCCCACTGAGGAAGGGCTAATTCATTACAGCTTTAATCATCTTGAAATCTACTCAACAGTTATTCGTTATTTGGTTTCAAATCTTCTAAGCTGAAGAAGTTATTAGTTGTCTTTTAAGGGGAACTCCAGCAATGTTAAAAATCAACATCAGTTTAACAGTCAAGGGCCTGCAGAAAACATTTGTAGGACAAATCTGAGAAAATATGCCAAATGACGCTTTCGAGGGTGACTGACAGACCGGACATGCTAATGATACAACGCAACAAGTATTAGAATTTAAAGAGAAAAGCAAGAGCCTTAGAACCGAGACAAAAGACAGAAAGTACCATTACAAATTTGGAAAAACAGTTGACAAATCTTCAACAGAAAGCTCTGCTGTCACATCGATGAATAAAGAGGTGAATTTGAGGTAAATCTGATGTCTGCCACAATGAAATCCTGAATAACAATCAAGTTTTATTTATATAGCACATTTATAAACGATTTTTGGTCGAGCCAAAGTGCTGTACATATAATAAAAATAGCCTACAGTAGAGACACTTTACAGCAAATACAACAGCACAGATTGTTCAGAATATCAGTATGAGAAAATGACATGTCTTCAGTTCAGGTTACACGTGTCCTCCCTCTCATCGTCCTGATTATCATCCCAACCATTTCTTCCATGAGTGATCATGTAATGGTGCCTGTCATCGGCGGCTGAAGCTCGTTTACTCTCATTGTGGTCCTTTTTGTTTGGAAGGAGTCCGTGGAGATTATAGCAGAGGTGAGCTGACAGGGGGCTTCCTCTTCTCTGCCTCCATTACAAAACCATCAGCAGTGATACTCTGCCACACAAAGCCTCACTGAGACTGAGGAGCTTTTGTCCAGAGACTAACCCAAGCAATGTTGTCATGACACATCAAAGAGGGTTTTTCGTTGGGTAAATATTTAGTTTTTACTCATTTAAGACAAAATTATTATTATCAAACATTTAAATGTACTGATACAAGATTCCCCATTAAAACTTGCAAGGTTTACTCAAAATAAGGAGTTGTGCTCAAGTAGAGATAAAGCTTTGTTGAGAGGACAATTAGTTGTCATATAATAAATGATATAGTCAAATAAAAATGGCCCTCTGTTCTTCCATGGGGCGACAGTAGCTCAGTTTGTAGGTACCAGTTTGTGCGTGTGTTCCTCTGTGTATTTGGCCTATGTGTGTAAATAACACCTGAGTGAAGAACTCGAGGAGCAATAAAAGTATGCATTTATTTTTACTATCAGGAACCACTATCAGTATTTTTTCTTTACTCATGCAGTACAGTAGGTGGAAAAACAGCAAATAGGCAGCAAAATTGCTTATTGTTAACGCCATATATAATGAAATAACTACAAAAGGAAAAAGCAGGGGTCTTAGAAGTAGATGCAATCAGGACAAGTATTTTTCTTTTTGCACCCTAGTGTCAGAAGTGTGTTCACTTAAGGACAGAAGCGAGACACTGACCTGCACAAGCCTCCAGGACTCGGCGATAATGGCCGCCTGCACTCTGTTGAGGGCAAAGCCGTCGATCTCTCTCTTCAGACGGATGGGCGCCTGACCAACCTGAACCAAGAGACATCAGAGATATCAAGAATAAAAACACTATCTCTTTACAAAAGAGATTGTGTTCTAAGCGAAAGTAAATATTTATTTACTCTACGCCCAACCTTCTGACTATGAAGTCAATATGTTTCGAAATGTAACTTGTTGTGACTTGCAAACACTTGCTTCGAAAAACATTGTGTGGTTATACAGGAACAAGTGACATGTTTTCATATATTTCAGACACTTGTATCTTTATTTACAGACTAAGATGGCACACCTTCTTTCTTTCACGTATTGCTTGATTTAGATTTTCCTTAAATCAGATATCACGGTATGGCTTTTTTATAATCTTGACATTGACTTATGTTATGCATCTCCCCAGCATGTCCTGACCTCTGATTGTGTAATCTGTGATCTTTACCTTGGTCATCAGGGAGTGGGTGGTGTCCATAACGGCCGCTGCTGTCTCAGGGTGAGGTACCAGCTCCACCAGTTTCACGTAGTACGGCGGGTTTACCTGTGGAGCAAAGGACAAACCGTCATCGTAAGGCAAGGCACGTTTATTTATATAGCACTTTTCAACACAAGGCAATTCAAAGTGCTTTACAAAAAATGAAAGACATTAAGAAAATGGCATTTAAAATCAGTCATTAAAAAGAAAAGCTAATCAAATAAACATTAAAAGAAGAAATACATGGATAAAAGTTAAAGTGCAGTCTAAGATATGAATAGTTCAATTAAAAGCAGCGACAAAAAGAAAAGTCTTCAGCCTGGATTTAAAAGTAGTCAGAGTTGCAGCGGACCTGCAGGTTTCTGGGAGTTTGTTCCAGATATTTGGAGCATAATAACTGAACGCTGCTTTACCATGTTTAGTTCTGACTCTGGGGACAGAAAGCTGACCAGTCCCTGAAGACCTGAGAGATCTGGATGGTTCATAATTTAGCAGGAGGTCAGAAATGTATTTTGGGCCTAAACCATTCAGTGCTTTATAAACCAGCAGCAATATTTTGAAATCTATTCTTTGACACACAGGAAGCCAGTGTAAAGACTTCAGAACAGGAGTGATGTGATCCATTTTCTTAGTGTTAGTGAGGACTCGAGCAGCGGCGTTCTGAATCAGCTGCAGCTTCCTAATAGATTTTTTAGTGAGACCTGTGAAGACACCATTGCAGTAGTCCAGTCTACTGAAGATAAAAGCATGGACAAGTTTTTCCAAATCCTGCTGTGACATTAGTCTTTTAATCCTAGATATGTTCTTTAGGTGATAGTAGGCTGATTTAGTAACTGTTTTAATGTGAAACTCAGGTCAGAGTCCATGACTACACCTAGATTTCTGGCTTTATCTGTTATTTTGAACATTGCAGGCCGAAGCTCAGCGCTAGGGTTCTGCCTTGGCTCCAAAAACCATTACCTCAGTTTTATCTTTGTTTAATTGGAGAAAGTTCTGACACATCCAGTCATTGATTTGTTCAATGCACTTACTCAGTGTTTGAATTGGAGCATAGTCTCCTGGTGAAATTGTTACGTAAATTTGTATGTCATCCGCATAGCTATGGTAACTTATTTTGTTGTTTTTCATTATCTGAGCCAGTGGTAGCATGTAGATGTTAAAGAGAAGAGGCCCCAAGATGGAGCCTTGAGGTACCCCACATGTCATATTTGTCAACTCAGATGTGTATTTACCTATAGAAACAAAGTTGTTTCTGTCCTTTAAGTAGGATTCAAACCAATTTAGAACTGTTTCCGAAAGTCCCACCCAGTTTTCCAGTCGGTCTAGTAATATGCTGTGGTCAACAGTGTCAAACGCAGCACTGAGATCTAATAATACTAACACTGAAGTTCTGCCACTGTCTGTGTTTAAGTGGATGTCATTAAAGACCTTTACAAGAGCAGTCTCAGTGCTGTGGTTTGGACGAAAGCCTGACTGGAACACATTGAAACAGTTATTTAAATGCAAGAAATTACTCAACTGTTGAAAAACAACCTTTTCAATGATTTTACCTAGAAATGGAAGGTTTGATATGGGCCTGTAATTGTTCATTACTGAAGCATCTAGATTATTCTTTTTTAAGAGCGGTTTAATGACTGCAGTTTTCAGGGCCTGTGGAAAAATACCTGAGTGAAGAGATTTGTTTACTATATGAAGTAGATCTGAGGCCATGCAAGGAAAAACATCTTTGAAAAATCCTGTTGGAATAATATCAAGGCAGCAGGAGGAGGACTTCAGAAGTTGTATAATGTCCTCTAGGTTTTTATCATTAATCTGATGGAATTGTGTCATGGTGTTTGACTTGATGTTAAGTGGACACAGAGACAACACATTTGCTGTACCTGATGCAGAGGCACTGACTGCTTGTCTGATTTTCTGAATTTTGTCAGTGAAGAAGGAGGCAAAATCATTGCACGCCCTGGTGGATAGAAATTCAGAGGCTACTGACACTGGGGGGTTAGTTAGTCGTACAATAGTTAAGTAGAGCATAATCTATAAACAGATAAGGAATGACAGAGATTTGGATATTTCAAGCTTTCTGGATTCCTTTTGCATTCCACCTACTGTAGAATTAACCAATCACTTTTTCAGTGAGCTTTGGTTGAATGCAGGTAACACTTCGTCTAGAGGAGCAAAAGAGATCGGGCATATTGGCCAAAATGCAATCTCAGAAAACATCAGCTTTATTGTGATCTGACATATCATATCATCTGACTTATCATCTAAACATGTGCTTTTTGACCTTGCAGGTGGTGAATCAATGTCTATGAAATGTCAGAAAACATTAGAAATCGGCAATCCTGTTTTAAAAAATAAAATGTAAATGTCTTGATGTTTTTTTACTCTAAAAAAAAAAATCAGGAACTCTCCAGATGTTCCACATTTTCTGCCTTTTTGGCATGAACACAACTTTAATGATTAATGGATTATTGCTTTGTCGATCAATTATTAATTCATAGACAAATCTTTGCAGTTTTAAAGCTCACTTTTGCACGCACACAGTATTGATGCAGGATAAATGAAAGTTGGGAAGCTTCTAAAATTGCTTTTGCTAAATATTGAATAGGAGTCATGTATGTTGCAATAGGTAACTACACATCAACCTTGACAAATATGTCATGCGGGGTTCCTCAAGGCTCCATCTTAGGACCTTTGCGTTTTAATATCTATATGCTACCACTGGCTCAAATGATTAAAAACAACGATCGAAGCTATCATATCTATGCAGACGACATCCAGATATATTTTAAAATTACACCAGGAGACTATTCTCCGATTAGAACACTGAGCAAGTGCTTTGAACACATCACTGACTGGATGACTCAGAACTTTCTCCAACTGAACATACAAAAAACTGAGATCATTGTTTTTGGAGCAAAGAAGGACTGATTAAAAGTAATCGCAGAGCTTCAGTCAGCAGACTACAAAACAACAAGTAAAGCTAGAAATCTAGGTGTCGTGATGGACTCAGACCTGAATTTTAACAGTCACATTGCAACAGTCATTAAGTCTGCATACTATCACCTGAAGAACATATCTAGGATTAAAAAACTAATGTCACAACAGGACTTAGAAAAGCTTGTCCATGCTTTTATCTTTAGTAGACTCGACTACTGCAAAAGTGTATTCACAGGGCTGACAAAAAAATCCATCAAAAAACTGCAGCTGATTCAGAACGCTGCTGCACGTGTCCTTACTAACATTAAAAGAGTGGATCACATCAGTCCGGTTCTGAAATCTTTACATTGGCTTCCAGTCGGCCAAGGAATTGATTTTAAAGTACTATTGCTAGTTTCTAAAACATTACATGGTTTAGGACCAAAGTATATTGTTGATCTCCTACATAATTACGAACCATCAAGGTGCCTCAGGTCTTTTGGGACGGGTCTGCTATCGGTTCCGAGAGTAAAAACAAAACATGGAAAGGCAGCGTTTAGCTATTATTCCCCGACAGTCTGGAACAAACTACCCTTATCATGCACGTCTGCAGAAACTCTTACTATTTTTAAATCGAGACTGAAAACATATCTCTTTGCCGCTGCTTTTAATTGAGCTGCTCATATTCGCACTACAGTATGTCATTTAAACATGTATTGTATACCTGTTGTGTTTATTTTATTATCTTTGCTTTGTAATGCCTGTTGTAAAATACCTTTATTTAATGTGTTTTACTGTATTTATTCCTAAAAAGTATTTTAATTTGTTTTGTAGAGCACTTTTAATTGTCGCGTGCTGAAAGGTGCTATATAAATAAACTTGCCTTGCCTATGCTAAGGGTGAGGTATGTGTTAATACATGATTGGGGCATTAACTAAGCTGTCTTCCCCAGTTTGTAGTCAAGGAGACTAAAACCCTTAACCCTACTCGCTGGTACCCTGACTGTAGGATCACTAACCGGGTGGGAGACGATGCAGCGAGTCCTGTTCTGGACTTTAGAGAAGACGTTGCTGGGCACCAGGCAGGAGGTGGAGCTGCTCAGGATGATGTCTTCTCCCACGAGACGCTCTATGTCCTGGAAGACGCTCTGCTTGACATCTAACTGTTCAAAAACACACTCCTGGAAAACACAGGCACACAGGGAAAGTGTAAATGAGAGAATTTCTGTAACACAGTAAGTACATATTATCTATGGCCTAAGTCTTTGTAACACACAGTACAGTATTTTTTATTTTGCTCCCACTTTTCAAACTTTACTTGCGATATAAAAACAATAGTAATAAGAAAACCGTACAATCTAAACCCCTATATTAGTTACTCAGTATTTATATATTGACAGAGCACCAAAGAAGCTTCACAGGGAATTTTTAAACTTGAATCATCACAATTATAAGTAAGCTTTAAACTACATTATTGAGAATGTACGCTTAAAAATGAAAACAAAACTATTAGTAGAGATAAAATGTGAGTGAGAATTGACTTGCTTTTTTTTTAGTTAAAGCAAAAACAAAACAAACAATAAATCAATATGAAGTGTTAACTGGATACAAACAGTTTGGGTTTTAAACAATGCACCACAGGCTCAGCTGATTTGATGTATTGTCCTCACAGAGTGTTACAAAGGTGTGGCTGTCAAACGACAATGGATTATTAATTTGCTCTTCAAACAGCTCATCACACGCCTGGAACTGAAAGAACTGGCTGAGCGAGCAGCCTACCTTCTGAATGCGTGTGTTATATTGTGATGCTGGATATGGAAACATATAGACAGAGGTGAGGAATGTGAGGAGTGGAGTCTATTATCTCCAGGTATGCCCTGTACTGATCCCCAATAATGGATTGATGGTGAGTCACTGTAGCCAAACTAAAGCAAACCTCTCTTTCCTCCAGAAATACATGGATCATTACCAGGGAAGATTTGCATCAGATGGCGCCATGCTATCAGAAAATAATGATTATCTCAACAGGAAAATGTTTCCTGTTTCCAATAAGTCCTCTATTGTTCCTAGTTAATGTGAACTCTGTACACGGTATTGATTTATCCTGGCCCTACCTGTCTCTGTGCTCTGATCACCACCTATGTGATGAAGATGACTATTGTCTGCTTTAACAGAGTCATGGTGGCAAAGACATTTTCTTGGCACGACAAAGACAAGATGAGCGATTGGTATTAAATGTCTTGTTTGTGCAGAGCAACTTTTATGACGATAAGCCACTGGTGGTATTTACGTCACTCTTTATAATCTTGTTTTATATCTTGTTCAAGTCTTGTTGCAAATATGTTCAAATTGTTCTTACACTTTCAATCAATCAATCAATGTTTATTTATATAGCCCAATATCACAAATGTTACATTTGTCTCAGTGGACTTCACAGTTTATATAGAATATCAGTATGACACCCTCTGTCCTTACACCCTCACATCGTACAAGGAAAAACTTCCAGAGAAAACCCACAGTTTAAAGGGAACAATGGGAGAAACCTCAGGGAGAGCAACAGATCCTTCAGACTTTAAATCCTGGAGAGTGGAGACCCTACTTTTCTACACATAAAATCCACGAATGGAGAAATGGTTTATACTTTGCAAAATGCCCAAACTCAGCTGCGTACAGTGGGTTGAGCTTTATTCAAAACGTAATCAGTGCTGTCCGAGGTAGTGTAGTCAGTCACACAAATTAACCAATGATATTGCGCCCTCTTGAGGACAATTGGGGTCATTTTGAAAATACCATAACATATTATACTGAGATTACTGTAATCACACCGATATAGCATTCCTGTTAAGACACATAGTATATACATTTGAAAATACCACTGAGGCACATATTTATATAATAAAAATAGTTAAGACTGCAACCTGGGCACAGCAGTGTATATAGTTAAAAAAGGCCGATAGTAATGTGCATAGTAAAACATAATTTATAATATGAAAGATCAGCAGAGACCGATCTATGTGTGTTTGAGCATATGGGGAACATCATGTGCTGGTGTTGGGAGTCGTGAGTGTGTCACCTGGACGAAGAAGGCTCCCTGCAGCGCCTGAGACAGATCGTCGTGGCTGCTGATCAGAGCGAGCTGCTGATTGGCTCTCAGCTCTCCTCTCAGCATGTGAGCCTCCTCCAGCTCCTCCAGCTGCTTCCTGAACCAAACACAGGAAACAGAGCAGTTAACGCACATGCACACACTTTCTCCAAAGAAGCAGCTTGAAACATATGACTGTAAAAAGCACAGTTTAAATTAAAGGTGGGGTAGGTAAGTTTGAGAAACCGGCTCGAGATACACTTTTTGTTATATTCCATGGAATGCTCTTTACATCCCGATAGCAATGAATATCTGAAGTGCTTTGACAAAAAATCCATTAAAAAAATTCATCTGGGAAGCCGTAGTACTGTAAAAAGCACGACCAATCATTTTAGCCGGCCCGGCTAAAGTAACTGGATGGCCTACCTGCTGGTTTCTCCAAAATTGCCTACCCCACCTTTAAGTGATTAGTAGAAATACTGAAAGGTCCTTAAGTGGTGACAAAACAACCGGAAATGTCAGGGGAAATGTTAAGAAAAGTGTGATGGATGCCTGAATGCTGTCAGTTTGGTTTACCATTCAAAATCCAACAAAAATTAACTGGCTGTCAATCATGGTAGCAGAGAAGCAGCTATTGTTCAGATCGGATGAGTCAGCGTCATATCTAATTACTATTCAAAGCAAATGTGGAGTAAACTGAATTTGTCAAAACAGGGCACATGCTTAGGGACATTTTGTTTTAGCTTATTCAGCAAGAAATCACACACAATATCACCCTCTACTGTTCATACAGGCAGCTGGATCCCAGATAGAGGCTGATACATGTAATGATAAATACAAATATAAAATATATAGTTAGATCCTGGTTTAGAGTGTGGGTTTGTTTTACAGTTTTGAGGGCTTTAGATTTTATTTACTTGATATTAGGACCTTTTCTTGCCCAAAATCCCTCTGTCATTCCACAGTAATGTTTAACTAGCAGTGACTAAGCTATTAGAGAGTTATAGGTTGGAACGGGTGTTTGTCCATGAGTCTGTATAGTGAGGGGAAGTCACTGATCACGCAATGTCCATGTGTCTTTTATGTAAGCACCGGAAAGGAAGAACGGTTGTAGGGTCCGTCTGGACGTCTTGTTAATGATCTCTTGAATGTTTCGCAGCTACATGCATCTAATGGAAAAACAACCATAAAAACCACCTGACCTGATCTCTTGGATGGCCTTGGCAGCCTGTCCTGGTTGGTTGTCATAGATCTTCACACTGTAGCCTCCACTGACAAACACCATAGCCCAGGAGCGGCCAATCAGCCCGCTGAAACAAAACACAAATAAAGCTTTAGGATGTTCACTCTCTGTATTCTCTGTAATAACAATAAAATCCCATTCAACAATCCAATATGTTTCTATAATATGTCTGCACCATCACTACCTCAATGTACACTGCTAAATAAAGTAAATTGAACACTCAAAGTTTAACAACAGAAAAGTGAATATTGGGTCATTCTACAGAAAAGGTGGAATCTGGGTGATACAAATCTGCTGAAATATATTCCTTCTAAAAACATCTAAAACCTGTTAAATAGCAATAACTAACTCTTAACTTGATGAATCCACAACAAGTAGAGCTTAAAATATGTTTATTATTTGTATACTTTATACAAAGCTTATTTGTATAGGAATGTCACTGGTGTTACGTGTTACCAGGAAGAAGAGTAACACCAGTGACAATTTGGAGAAAAAAACAATGTGTCAGACCACATATGGCTTCAGTCAATATCAAAATCGTTGAACTCTTCAATACAATACATTTTCCCATTCAAATGTTCACCCCTAGGGCTATGCAATGAGTAACACTAATGACAGACTGGAAAGACGCATGTAACATTTGAAGATAAAATGACACCTTTAACAAACAAAGTAAGAAGTATCTGACTTTCCTTATGTCTTTGTCCACTCCACTGCCTCAAATGATCTCTTGGAGGCACTTCAGAGACAGTACATTATTTCAAAATAAAAGCGTTTTGTGTAGCAGTAACACCAATAACGTAATTTTGGGTGACTGACATTTATTTGATATTATTAATAATAATTTGCTTTTTTTTATTACCATTTCAGTGTTATATTTAATGCTTGTAATGTTATGTAAATATAAATTAAATCTTTTAAATTAAAACTATAGGCTCCACTTCCATATGAACTTGACATTTTAAATAAATTGCAATTTATGTATAAAACCATTTTTTCTTTCTTTTTTATTTAGTACCATTGCAAAGACAATCTCTATTTATTCAACATATATAATGAATGTGAGTATTAGGTCAACGTCATGTATTTTGGTGTCTGCAAAAGTAAGTGACAGCACTTGCACCTTTTCTGTAGAATGACCCAGTGATATTTAGGATTTACTTTCCAGGGTTAAGAGAGGTCACTCCAGAGGACCGGCAAGTTTAGCTTAGTGTGTAGAAATATTGAACGGGGTGCAGAAATACAGGTTGAAATGGAAGTCAGGGATACTATTATTGTCCCCTAATTTTTTGTTTGGTCTCTAATCTTTCTGGCTCGTGGTTAAAAGCAGGTTTCAATTTTGTTGTATTTCGATCATCTTTTTTAATTAACAGTCAACACAAATATGGCAAGATAGTGTACATACTACATACAAATTCACTCTGTGGTTGGGTTTACAGCGGATTCTCTAATCAAATACTTTTCATGGGTTGAGAATTTCCAGTTTATAATCCTACTCCACTACTTTTGGGAAACAAATATTCATATTTAACAGCATAAGCAATTTTGGTGGAGATTTCAATGCAAAAACATACATTTTAACTTATAAATCATGATGTTTTATTAGGGTTAAGCTACCAAGCAGCCCACCTTCACCAGTAGCGACATTAAAGTAATGAACATATCAATGCCACACTTATTATAATAGAGTGATATATTATTCTTAAATTGTGCATTCTGCATTTTGCAAAAATGTAACTAATATGAGTAGGTTACATAATAAAAAAATAATTGAAAAGTACAAGACGTCAGGAACATTTCTGGAAATGTTAGCTACAACCAGCAATGCAATCACTAGGCCTAATATAAAATGATATGCAGTATATTACAAAAAAAATGCAAATGCGACAATACCTTATTAGCATAACTTTTCCTCAACTAGCTTAGCTCATTACCTGCTGGAAGCAATATTTTAAGTCCCTAAAAGAAAGTATGGTTTTGCTCACCTGCCGATCACAGTAATGGTATTCATGTCAGAAGAACTCATTTTAATGTATTTTGAAGAGATCAACAGTTTTATTCTATCGACGCTGCTGTACCGCCCCTCTAAAGTCACGTTGCTAGATACCGGTAAGGTAACCGAGAGGGGTCAAATGAACCCAAAGGAGGACAACATATCAATACATACATAAATCCGACATTGAATACCTGCACTGGTATATTATATGTTATAAAAACATAACGCTATCTTTTAATTTGAGACAAACCTAAAACGGAGCTCGAAACGACTAAAACCCAACGGGTAGCTTGCACTTGTATCCTAGCAACGGATGAAATCAACTTTGGCCAATCATGTAAAAGATGATTGGTGATTGACACGTAAGTGACCAATCAGAGGTTAGAAACTCTGAACTGCCCCTCCCACGCCGCGTTGAATTCTGGGATTTTATCCTGAAACGACAACAAACTAATCTTCGCTGTTACATCCGATAGATACCTGTTTTTTTGTCATTTTAATGAGCGTTTTGTTGCACAACCTCAGCAGGGAGAGAGAAATGGAACATGTGCATCTGGCTGTGGAGGAGGAGGACATTTATTCGGGTTACAACGACTATAATCCAACATTTGACTCCGAAGTAAGTTAGCATCAATGCTATTTTAGCTCGCTCTGAAGTTGGCATGTAGTTAGCTCAAATCCGTTAGCATTCAAGTGTAATTACAGCAAACAATGATACAAATTAATGATACATTTATTTTTTATTATTAAATTGCTTGCACAACATCTAATATTCATTATTTTTTTATTTAACAGGGACAGTGCACATTAATTAAAAAGTCCAGTTCCAACTCATTGAAAATGTTATCAATACAATATTTCATCAAATTGCATTTGAAAATGTGTATGTGAAGTTTTAAGACAAATTATTCACCAATTTTGAAGGAGTTGGAGAATGATGTGGGATTTCAACAAGCAGTAAGGACAAGTCATGGAAGGAGACCTCCTGTAAGTACCGACTGTGTGTTTTAGTGATACAGATGTATTCAACTACTGCCCTTATGTTCAATCTTGAGGTTGCTACTTACTTACGTACATTGTTATCTTCAGTATTTCGAGTTTATACTTCTACAACTTTTATGTGATGGCTTTAGTTTCTTTGAATTTACTGTTGGTACTGATACTTGAAAGTGAAATTTGAAGTAACATTATAAATGCAGTAAATATCTATTAATTATTCAGGTGACTGCTAAATTTCCTGGCACTGCCATTGGAGCTCGTCCATTAGCTACTGCATTTGGAGTAAGTACAATGACATGAAATAATATAAGAAGATATTTGGAAAAACCTGTTTTTAAAATGAAATGTTTTAATATTTATTGTTTTGTTCAGGCTCGGATCCCTTTGGCCTCTTCAATGGGCCGACCTATGACTGGAGCTGTTCAGGTGAGAGGAATTAAAGATAGTGCATTATATATTACATGACAGTAATTAATCTCATTTACATAGTACACATGCGTCATGAGTTTTAACGCAGTATAGTTTGTGTTAAGCGTTTTGTAGTGAAGTCATGTGTATTTTGACATCCTTTAAATATCATGCACCTTAGTGTACTGCTCAACATTAACTATAGCTCTGTTTCTGAATGTGACAGGATGGAGCAGCCCGACCAATGACTGCAGTCAGAGCAGCCGGTTACACCTCCTCCCTGACCCGTGGTGAGTTCAAGGCAGTCACAAACAGAACTTTATTGTCACTGTTAAAACTTTAAAAATGTGTGGGGCTCCCCTATTTTAGGGCCCTAGCCCAATTTTGGCAAAAGAAAAAAGTTATTATGCAATTTATATAAATAAACCTGTGTGTCCCTATTTGATTGTTATTATGTAAACTTTATGGTGTAATAATTAGTTTGAATTTGTATTTTCAGGCTCAAACTTTGACCCTCTGGGCCAGTCCAAAGGCCCTGCTCCTCCACTTGAAGGAAAGAATGAGGACACGTGAGTTGTCTCTCTTTTAACGGTTTCAGTGTTTTGGTTAGTGTTTTCCCCGTAAGCATTCTGTGAGCAAAAAGTCACATGTCTTAAGCAACATTATCAAACATTGCTAATGTTGTTTCTGGGCTCTTCCAGGCCTGAGGAGAAGATCAAGATCCTGGAGAAGAAAGTGAACGACCTGATAGAAGAGAGCTGTATGGCACAGAGCATTGGAGCCTTACAACTGGTCAGACTCTGTCATCCTTTAACATACTGTGTAGTAATAATGGCTGTTTTTATTTGGAGGGAAGGGTCTCCAAGTGAGGAAGTAAAACATTATCTGCCAGGAGTTGTTCATGTTGGCAGGTGCGTGTCTCCTTACTGTATGTAATGTTACTGATGTGTTTCTGCAGGCACTTGAAAAGGCCAAAGAGGCGGGGAGGAAGGAGAGAGCTCTGGTGAGACAGAGGGAACAATCTGGCAATGCTGAACACATCAATCTGGACCTCACCTACTCTGTAAGTACATCTGCTGTATTACAGATGTTCAAATGCTGTATAATAAAACAGTACTTACACGATAAGCACCTTTTGGAAAAGAACACTCCTTAAGCTTGTTTCTTTGTTATTAGTTACTTAATAAAAAAAAGCCCCTAGTTTTACATTCTAAGTAACTATCTGTGATACAACAAATGGTCCGTTTGAGGAGATCATTGGTGATGAAGTTTTAATTCTTACCACACCTAACAAATCAGCTACACAGCTCACAGAAAATGAGCCCCTATATTCTTGAATCTGTTCCTGTCTGATTTTATTATTTGATTTAGAAATGTTAAATTTGTCTGCTATCTTCAGGTTTTGCTGAACCTTGCCAACCAGTACGCGAACAATGAAATGTATCCAGAGGCTCTGAACAGCTACCAGGTCATCGTCAAGAACAAGATGTTTAGTAACGCAGGTGAGCAGAATGTAACATTATGTGATGGATCAGTTGTACCTTTGTTGTGGTTTTTCCCCACAAACTATATCTTTGCTGCCCGATCCAGGACGCCTGAAAGTCAACATGGCCAACATCTACGTGAAACAGAAGAGCTACCCCAAAGCCATCAAGTTCTACCGGATGGCTCTGGATCAGATCTCCAATGCTCACAAAGAACTGAGAATCAAGATCATGCAGGATATCGGCGTGGTTTTTGTCCGCATGGGCCAATATTCAGACGCCATAACTTCTTTTGAGCACATCATGAGCGAGAGCCCCAACATAAAGACGGGCTTTAATCTCATCCTGTGTTACTACGCCATCGGAGACAGGGAGAGGATGAAGAAGGCCTTTCAGAAACTCATCTCTGTTCCTCTGGGCATCGACGATGAAGACAAGTACATCCCATCTAATGTGAGTAGCAGTAATATGTTTATTTATAATTATTTAAAGGGTTATTTGTCTTTTCTCCCCTTGTTTGTGTGTGTGTGTACTGCAAGTGTGTGAATGTCTTAAATGGCTATGTCTGTTTGTTTAGACCACATGTGGCAAACTCAAGGCCCGGGGGCCAAATCAGGCCCTTGGTGGATTTAATTTCGGCCCGCAGGATAATTTCGAATTACTATTAGATCTGGCCCTCCGGTATATTGCACGCACACCCTCCCTCAATCCTGAGGGTCTCCTCCGCTCAGAGCCTGAGCCCAAACATTGATGACCTTGCTCCCGAGATGAGATGCCAAGTATCTGAACTAGCATCACAGAGCAGCACACTGACTTTAATGGATGTTTCCTTCTGCACTTTGTTTCTTGAGACAACAGGGCATGTTTGGTTTTTTCTCTGGGGGAAATAGTTTCTTTGAAGCTGTTGTTGGCCTGTGGAAAAATGTACTCATAAGAAATGACTCTGCAGATAGAGCCATAAGAAATGAATGCAACTGATTGTTTAATGTTGTTTTTATAGGCAATAATTTAAGCTTTGTTAGTTCCAGGTTTAATATGTGCATTAAGTTCATTTCAATAAGTTTTGCAATAAACATTGAACCAGTCCGGCCCTCGACTATTTTTAAATGTTGGCCCATTGTGTATTTGAGTTTGACACCCCTGGTGTATACTATTCACATTAAACATAAATGTATTTTCCCTTACACATCTTAAGACAATATCTTGGCCTTGATGTAGATGCTTTTTTATTTGAAAAACCACGTACAACAACGTAAACATGAGTAAGACATTTTTTTAATCAGATACCCTTTTCTGAATTACAATTTAGAAAATGTATTTTCTTTTGCAAACGAAAGTTACATTTTCCTATTACAATATTTACCCAATAATTTGGGGCAATATCAGCATTTTCTTTGGCTGCAAGAACATTACATTACAGAACCCTTTTGATCTTATAAAAATGAATTTACTTTGAACAAAAAAGCCTCAAATGTGTGTTATTTGGCTGAAAATGCAGTTAATGATTGGCCAAATAATATTTTACACCTATGACGACTGCATGGACATTCCCTGTCTTAGTATCTTAATTTTAACCCTGTCCTGTCTTTTCTCTCAGGATGACAACGACTCAAATATGGTCATCGAAGCCATAAAGAACGACAAGCTTCACCAGATGGAGAGAAATCTGTAAGAAAACTTTACACAATACAAACAAACATGATCATCCATATACTCCGGCAGTGGCTCAGTCAGTAGGGACTGGGAGCTGTGGGGTTGCCGGTTCAAGTCCCCGACCAGACCTAAAATATGGAGTGTGGACTGCTACTTGGAGAAGTCCCAGTTCACCTCCTGCCCTGCCGTGGTGCCCTTGAGCAAGGCACCGGAGACTCCCATTGCTCCCCGCTGTACAATAGCTGCCCACTGCTAGTACTAGACTCCTGGTACTTGGATGGGTGAAAAGCAGAGGACACATTTCACTGTGCGCTCTGCATGTGTGACCATTATTAAAGAGGGTTTCATCCCTCCCAAGTCTATCTATTCTACACCCCTCATGTGTTATCTTATTCAACAAACCCCCAGCCCACTGCATTTCAAATACAATGCATACCCTTATTTTCTGTGTTCCGTTTGATGTCCTAAATATGTGTCCTGTTTTCTCCCTGTACGCTGTATATAGCAAAGTCCTGGCTGAGAAGTACATCATGACCGCAGCTAAGCTCATCGCTCCTGCCATTGAAACATCTTTTGCTACCGGATTTGACTGGTTTGTTATTATTATGTTTGTTTTATTTGTCCATGTTAAATCTTAACACCAGGGGGCATACAATACACATCATAAATTAGATCAACTTACACATGCAAACAAAATAAAAATGCTGCCTCTACAGCAGCTTGCATGTGCCTGGTTAATTGGTCAAATGAACAGTACACAAAATAAATATTTATACATGCATAATTAACACTTATTTTTGTTGTGTTTGTTGTTAGGTGTGTGGACATAGTGAAGAGTTCTCAGTATATCGAGCTCGCCAACGATCTAGAGATAAACAAAGCGATCACCTACCTCAGACAGAAGGACTTCAACCAGGTGACTGTTTGAAGATAAAGAGCAATACCACTCAATTTACTCAACCTCACTCACCACTATTGAGCGAATATTTGTGACGATAATTGTTTACAAATGCTTAAAGGTGGGGTAGGTAATTCACTTCAGAAACACTTTTTGTTATATTCCATGGAATGCTCTTAACATCCCGATAGCAATGAATATATTAAATGCTTTGACAATAAATACATACAAAAATTTCATCTGTGGAAGCCGTGGTGCTGTAAAAAGCACGACTAATCATTTTAGCCGGCCCGGCTAAAGTAACTGGATGGCCGACCTGCCTGTCAGCAGGGCTGCACATAACTGGTGCGCATGCGCACCTCCGCCAAAAAAAGAGCACCGGGTCATTTGAAAAAAGGCGCATTTGCGTACCAAAATTGAGAGGGAGAGAGAGAAGGAAAAAGAGAGTAGAGAGGAGAGAGAAAGATATTTGCGAGTTGCATATGAACTCAGGGTCGGCACGTAGCACTGGCGTTATAGATGTTCGCCTAGGGCGCCAGATCCGGGGAGTCGCTGCGCTGGCAGCTCGGGAAAAAAACATTTTTGACCGTTGGTGCTAATCCTCATTTTCGGCCTTGATGTGACGATATT
Source organism: Pseudochaenichthys georgianus (assembly GCF_902827115.2). Taxonomy (NCBI): domain Eukaryota; kingdom Metazoa; phylum Chordata; class Actinopteri; order Perciformes; family Channichthyidae; genus Pseudochaenichthys; species Pseudochaenichthys georgianus. The sequence continues at coordinate 35,828,411 of NC_047523.1, read as the reverse complement.
CATAATTAAGTAAATGTAACACCCTTTTTACCCCGGTTACACGTTTCATTTGCCCTGTACGATGGGCGCTGTAAGGGATGAAAATGGGGGATGTTATCTGGCGCCCGCAGCTCACAGCCAAAGTACGAGTGAGCGAGAAAGAGAGAAGGGCGCTGTTGTTATTAGAATCTGGTGCTAGCTGCTCTATCGGATGTAAGAAGAAGATGTTTCTACAATGATGTGGAGGGAGAGTCCTCTCCAGTCAGACTGAGAGGCTGATAACTACAGCTCAGTGAGGTAAAGCAGGGGTTCCCAATCTTTATTGTGCCAAGGACCGGCAGATACATAAAAAAAAAAAAATCGCGGACCGGTTGTCAATTTTAACTGATTTTAATATTTACTCACCAGCAGGTAGCAACAGAGGCTAATTGTATGTAACAGCCTGAACAAATACTAGAACAATCCAAAACATATTAACAAAGTGTAAAAAAAGAACCGGTGTCGTTTTTTGGGTTTTCGGAAAAACGGAAAACCAAAATCGATGTTATTCAGTTTTTAAACCAAAACGGGAAAACAGATAAATCAACGTTTTGGTTTTGTTTGTATGATTTACGGATAATCCAGTGATGGGAAAACGAGGTGTGTGTGTGTGTGTGTGTGTGTGTGTGTGTGTGTGTGTGTGTGTGTGTGTGTGTGTGTGTGTGTGTGTGTGTGTGTGTGTGTGTGTGTGTGTGTGTGTGTGTGTGTGTGTGTGTGTGTGTGTGTGTGTGTGTGTGTGTGTGTGTGTGTGTGTGTGTGTGTGTGTGTGTGTGTGTGTGTGTGTGTGTGTGTGTGTGTGTGTGTGTGTGTGTGTGTGTGTGTGTGTGTGTGTGTGTGTGTGTGTGTGTGTGTGTGTGTGTGTGTGTGTGTGTTGTTTTCAGAAGATATTATGATCGTGACGTTCTTCCGGTGCACGTCCGACAGCATTTAGCACTACATCGAGATTAAGATTAAACTACTTTATTTTGGGAACACCCGCATATAGGCTATGGAGTTAGCCAGATGTGTGTAAATTACTGTTCATGGTCATTTGAAAACAAATGCCGGTGTCGGACAGACACAAACACAGAGCTGAGCAGAGCACACACACACACACACACACACACACACACACACACACACACACACACACACATCATGCGCCTTGGTGACTGGACATCTCCTTCATAAAACTAATAAAAGGGGCAGTTCGATGTGTGTAGAGGTGTGTGTGGGGTTAACACGTAGCAGCCTGCAGTCTCTCGCAGTTCTGATGAAGGTAAACACAGCGAAGGCTGTGCGTAAAAAGGCACAGCTCTCGGCGCGCTGGTGCTGCACTTATCAGAGGCGGAGTTATACGTCCCGCTGCCTCCTGATGCTGCCTGCAGCCATTTCATGAAGTGAAAGAGGTTTTCCTTCTATGAAACAGCTGCGGGCAGCAGATACCGTGAGAGTCCCGGACATTAATTCATAGATCAAGGCAGACTGGTTTACTCTCCTGTTTTGACAATCCGGTGCTTAAACAAAGGCAAGGCAAGTTTATATAGCACTTTTCAACACAAGGCAATTCAAAGTGCTTTACAAAAAAATGAAAGACATTAAGAAAATGGCATTTCAAATCAGTCATTAAAAAGAAAAGCTAATAAAATAAACATATAGCTCTACACCCCTGGCCGACATGTCCTTAAAATGAAGTCCGAGTTTGAAATATATCTCAAATAATGTATGCACTGCCATTTCCCCACAGAAACATAACAGTCTGCAATTAAACGGTTGTCTTCTGTGCGCTCCTCTTCCTACTTGGCGCACCGGTAACTTTCTCGTGCGCACGAGAGGCTGAGACCAGGCTGAGCCGCCGAATCCCTCGGAACATCATAAAAACCATTTTCAACGGTTATCTGGTGAAAGATTAACTAGGCTACTGGATGAAATAATATGACTGGTATAGGTGCGAACATTAAACACTTTTTGAAAAAATATTATGATAAAATATTTTTATATATTTATAATTCTGCAAATATTACGATGCATTCACAGCTATTTCGCGCCCCGGCAGTAACACCTCCGCGGCCCGGTACCGTTCCGCGGACCGGGGGTTGGGAACCCCTGAGGTAAAGGACTCTTGAGTGTTTAGATAGTTCACTTTAGTCTAAGTTCAAACAGTTTGGTCACAATTTAAGCACATATTTCCAAGGCACTCCTTTATAATTATTGGGATAAACAGGTTTGAAATCATTCCAATGTATACTATAGGACAGTAACCAAAAACATCCTATGAAACTGGAGAGATAAAAAAATGCATAAATAAATGTTAAGGTAAAATAAGATATGAATGAACACAAATAAAATAAGTTACATTCATTCCTTATTGGCTATGGTAGGTTATTGGTTATGTTCACATACTTATTTGATTACATCCACTTGTCTAAGATGACAACAGAGACTTTCGACCAAGCATCTAATCACAGACTCAACCAGAGAGAAAGAAGTAGGCCTACATCATCAGCTACCATGTCTGACAGAGAGGAAGACAGTGAGGAGAACAGAGAGGAAGACAGAGGAGGACAGTGAGGAGAAGAGTGAGGAGAACAGAGAGGAAGACAGAGGAAGACAGAGAGGAGAACAGTCAGGAGAACAGAGAGGAGAACAGAGAGGAGAACAGAGGAAGACAGAGGAGAACAGTCAGGAGAACAGTCAGGAGAACAGTGAGGAGAACAGTCAGGAGAACAGAGAGGAGAACAGAGAGGAAGACAGAGGAAGACAGAGGAAGACAGAGAGGAGAACAGTCAGGAGAACAGTGAGGAGAACAGTGAGGAGAACAGAGAGGAGAACAGAGAGGAAGACAGAGAGGAAGACAGAGGAAGACAGTCAGGAGAACAGAGAGGAAGACAGAGAGGAAGACAGAGAGGAAGACAGAGGAAGACAGAGAGGAGAACAGAGAGGAGAACAGAGAGGAGAACAGAGAGGAGAACAGAGAGGAAGACAGAGAGGAAGACAGAGGAAGACAGTCAGGAGAACAGTGAGGAGAACAGAGAGGAGAACAGAGAGGAAGACAGAGGAAGACAGAGGAGAACTGTCAGGAGAACAGTGAGGAGAACAGAGAGGAGAACAGAGAGGAAGACAGAGAGGAAGACAGAGAGGAAGACAGAGAGGAAGAGAGAGGAAGACAGTCAGGAGAACAGTGAGGAGAACAGAGAGGAGAACAGAGAGGAGGACAGAGAGGAAGACAGAGGAAGACAGTCAGGAGAACAGTGAGGAAGACAGAGGAAGACAGAGAGGAGAACAGTCAGGAGAACAGAGAGGAAGACAGAGGAAGACAGAGAGGAGAACAGTCAGGAGAACAGTGAGGAGAACAGTGAGGAAGACAGTGAGGAGAACAGTCAGGAGAACAGTGAGGAGAACAGTGAGGAGAACAGAGAGGAGAACAGTGAGGAGAACAGAGAGGAAGACAGTGAGGAGAACAGTCAGGAGAACAGTGAGGAGAACAGAGAGGAGAACAGAGAGGAGAACAGTGAGGAAGACAGTCAGGAGAACAGTGAGGAGAACAGTGAGGAGAACAGAGAGGAGAACAGTGAGGAAGACAGAGAGGAAGACAGTCAGGGGAACAGTGAGGAGAACAGAGAGGAGAACAGTCAGGAGAACAGTCAGGAGGGAAGTGATGACAGCTTGTAGGATTACTGGTCGTGCTAATGTTGTATTGTGTTCACCTCTGCATGTGTGTTCTGTGTTCACCTCTGTGTGTTCAGTGCCGTGTGTCTGGCAAATAAAGTCAAGACCCCCTCAAAAGTTACGGTTTATTTCATTTTAAGGATGAGCACCAAGCCACATCTCCAGGTGCTCCTTTGAGAACCAGGGCAACAAAGTTATGTGCACCCCTCAGCCTTCCATCTGTGCACAAACTTATCTCGTGCCCTCATTGGTCATGTGCGCGTTCGTGTGTGTTGGAGGAGGGGCTCTGTAAGGAAGTCTGAAGGAAGGGGCAGATTTTCTTCGGTTGTGTACTTTCAAATTCTAGCGCACTCGAGCTGGTTTCTCCATTCTTACCTACCCCACCTTTAACCTAGGTAAAAAAAAAGGGGACCATCAGCCCATAAATGTATCAGAGTAGCAACTACATTTATTCATTGATAAAGTGAGTGGTATTCCCCTTTCACACAAATGTGAAATGTTGCTGATCTGGTCTTTGTTGGTCTTCACTTCCTTCTCATTCCCTTTTGCTTTCTGTCTTGTTTCCTTCCCATCTGCATGACTAAGGTTGAGGTATGTGTGCCCTCTGTTTATATGTTCACATTTAGACTGTAGATATGTTTTCCCTTAAAATCACGTGGTTATATATTCAGAAATATATTTGTATGTATTTAATATTCAACACTTTAGGGCTTCCTTATACATCTGATGCATGTGTGTGCTGCTTGTATTCTGTTGATGGACCGTGGCGGTGGTGTAACCTAGTTAGGGGTTTGTAATAATTATTACACAATACAATATCCCCAGTATATAATGCGCCTACAGTGACATAACAATGTTTAAATGTGGACAGTTTAATTGAAAAAGTTACATGTCTGATCAAAAAAATGCAATTATATATTTTGCATTTAAGAAAACGATTGAATGTATAGAGTGCCACAGTGACGCGTCCTAAAACCCGGATGTAAACTCCTTCCGGTTCCTTCGACAAAAAAAACAATGCAATTTCTCCATAGGATTTTGGAAAATAGCTGGAACTAACGTTTTGTTCTGCGGGATAATCTCCCGTCGTAGAACAAAACGTGATCTGTCTCTTCAATGTGTCTCAACCACAGACCTTAGTTCCAGCTATTTTCCAACATGCTATGGAGAGATTGCGTTGCTTTTTGTCAAAGGAACCGGAAGTGGTAAAATGCTCAATTCAATTAAATTCAAAACCTTTATTTATCCAGGTAAAATCCCATTGAGATCAATGATCTCTTTTTCAAGGGAGACCTGCAGATGCTAACTTACTTCCGGGTTTTAGGACGCGTCACTGCGGCACTGTATTGTCTCAGGATAAACCATAATGAGTTCAAGGAGCTTTAGATCACATCAGTTTGTTGAATGTCTGTAGCAGCGACGTGCAGTCAGGGGAGGCAGAGCCTCACCTGCCATACTTCAATGTAACGGAAAAACAACTAAAGAAAAACTAAATGGTAATAATAATAAAATGTCTCCACTGATCTGTGTTGTAAATGTGATGTCTGTTTGATTCCAATCGCTTTTTATAGTCAAAATCAGCAAATTTGCCGAGCTCCGCTACAACTACGGGTAGCGATGAGAAGTGAGGCAGGGACGAGCTCTGCCTCTCGTAAGCCCACAGTCTGGCTGGAGCGCGGGCACTAATTTAACGTGGGCACTTATTTTGTGAGCGCGCTCAACCTGTGGGGTGAGGTGAGGCACAGATGAGCTCTGCCTCACCTCAGAATGCGTCACCCCACAGAAACTGGCTGGAAAGCGGGCCCTAAGCGCATGCCTGCACCATCTCACTGTATGTCACCAATGTAATGTTTGTAGATCCCTTTATTACATTTATCCTCGCCATCCATAGTCTCTAAATAACTTATTTCACATATATATATTATATTTAGGCTCGCTGGTCTCATCAGACAACGGCAATGAACAAAGCACCAGGGGAGGCAGCCATAACCTATGCCGCACTGAAGGGGGCGCACGTGAGCCCACAGGTTCTTGTTGCTACTGTTATTCCACGCAGAGACGGTAGACTCAAACAACAAACTAGACTTTTGAAACTAGAGAGATAAGGAGGACTTTTACAAAAAAGTAATGGAGATTGTTGTCCAGAAGGAAAGCATGGACTTCATCTTCAAGTCAAGGTAAAACCACAATTGTAATGAGAATGGGATCTTACTAAGAAAGAACAATCCAATATTTAGATTTTGGGTATCCTTTTGTTGAACGGTCTGTTTAAAATTATTCGAAGCATCAGACTAAAAAAGCTTTTGAAAATAACCGAATATTTCGATTAAGGTCAAAATATAATATTTGTAAATCTGACTCTGAAAGAGTCCGTGCCTCACCAGCCATGAACTTCACCGCACGTCACTGGTCTGTAGGTGCTTTACATATTGGGGAAATTGGCGGTTACTTACTTGATACAGTATTACTTTAACTATAAATTGACCGTTTTTTTTAATCATGTGTTACCAGGCAGTGGAGACTTTGAAGACATTTGAGAAGAAGGACAGCAGAGTGAAGAGTGCTGCAGCCACCAACCTGTCCTTCCTCTACTTCCTGGTAAGATCCTCTCATAGACATATCACACGAGTCTCAGATCATTGTTATATGTAAAAATCGGGGTTTGACATTCATTTAGAAGCTTTATACCATAACGACATCATATATATATCTGCACTGAAAGTGATTAAATGCTCAATGACACTGTGGGTGTTTGCTGTTGATTACATTTGAAGATAAACGTTTGTGTTAAAATGATGATGGAACTACAGGCGTCATTATCTATCGCATGCTTTTTCTGTGTTAATTTCCCCGCTTACAGGAGAAAGATTATGACCAGGCTGACCGATACGCTGACCTCGCCATGACGGCTGATCGCTACAACCCCGCTGCTCTCATCAACAAAGGAAACACGGTGTTTGTGAAGCAGGACTATGAAAAGGCTGCAGAGTTCTACAAAGAAGCTTTGAGGAACGATTCCTCCTGCACCGAGGCCCTCTACAACCTGGGTAACATCCATCTCCATCATACAGTTCAAGTTTCATGTCCAACAAGTCGAGTGCTTCACAACATCATGCCCCCTCTTATTCTTATCTTATTTTGCAAGAATAATCCGGGAATTTCATCGGGATCACTCAAGAAGAATTAGAGAAGTTTAAGGTTTGATCCATCATCCTTTTAGCGCTTAGTGAGGCATGCTTTCCTGATTGGTCAGTTCATACACTTAGCTGTAAGTCTTATCATGTTCTTAACAGATCAAAGTTAGTCTAAGTTCAGCAGCACAGAGCTGACATCTTATCTAGATTCAATCAAATAACATAAAAACATTTCTCCAAAGAATACATCTGAACATGTCAACCGACTGTAAAGTACATCGTAAGGACTTGATGTGTGGCCTTCTTCAGGGGAAGAATTGTGGTTATCACAGAAGCATTTTTTGAGTCCTATCCTTAGTAATATTTACTATGCTGAAATAGTAAAAACTTAACCCCTTTTTTAAGTCAAGTTTTAGACTTTTAAAATGGGGTCAAATTAGTCTCAGATTTAGCTTTTAACCAGCAAAAAGAGAGATTTAGTGATTTTATAAAACATGTTTTTTTAGTATAGTCTTTTTTTTATGATAATATTGTTTGTAAACATTTTCACAGTTTATGTTTTAGGACTTCAGTGCCATCTCATCTTGTCCGAGAAAAAGCTTGATAACGAACATATTAACTCATCGGAAGTACGTTTAAATATATTAAAGTTAAAGGTGGGGTAGGTGATTCACTTCAGAAACACTTTTTGTTATATTCCATGGAATGCTCTCTCGATAGCAATGAATACATGAAATGCTTTGACAATAAATACATTAAAAAAACATCATCTGTTGAAGCCGTGGCGCTGTAAAAAGCACGACCAATCATCTGAGCCGGCCCGGCTAAAATAACTGGATGGCCTACCTGCCTGTCAGCCTTCCATCTGGGCACAAACTTATCTCGTGCCCTTATTGGTCATGTGCGCGTTCGTGTGTGTTGGAGGAGGGGCTCTGTGAGGAAGTCTGAAGGAAGGGGCAGATTTTTTTCGGCTGCGTACTTTCAAATTCTAGCGCACTCGAGCTGCTTTCTCCATTCTTACCTACCCTAGCTTTAATTTACAGTTGTTTTTTAATCTCTATCCACTCCTAGGTCTGACCTATAAGAAACTGAGTCGTCTGGATGAGGCTCTGGACTGTTTCCTGAAGCTCCATGCCATCCTGAGGAACAGCGCTCAGGTCATGTACCAGCTGGCCAACCTGTATCCTACTGATGAAAAAAGACATCTGGTATATCTGTCACATGTTTGTCTGTTAATGCTTCAAACCATTGTAGCGTGAGATAATCGAGATGTTCTCAAAGTTCGCACTTAATCCACGCCCTCCTTTCTTCTCAGATGTTATTGAATGTAACTCTATCATATAGCACACTTTTCTAGTAATAAAGCCAATCATTTAAATCAACACCTTCCCAGAAACTATGGAAAGGCTGCTGGCTCCCATGCATTTTTCTTCAAGGACTCAAACCTGATTTATTTCCAGTCCCAGTTGAGCATCTGTTGGTCCTTAAATCATTGGCTTCAGATATGAGCTTCTGGAGGACCCCCAGCAGGCGATCGAGTGGCTGATTCAGGTCCTGAGTGTGACTCACACCGACCCCCAGGCACTGGCCAAACTGGGAGAGCTCTACGATAGCGAGGGGGACAAATCCCAGGCTTTCCAGTACTATTACGAGGTGAGAGATAAACATTTTTTTCTACTATTTCAACAATTTAGACTTCTAAAAAACAAACAAGATGAGTAGAAGTGGGAGGGCAGAAAGCAAGGCTTATACAGAGCAGGGTCGGCTCGAGAACAAATCGAATGGGGGGGGGGGGCAAATCATTTACCACGGGGGGGCACACACTGCCGTCAACAACCAACACACAAACACCAACGTGACTTCAATTTCAATTCATGCTGTAAAGTCTCTTGTTTTCACACACATTGCAGGGTGCAGTGCTATTTTATAGCGCACACATGGCTTATGACCTATGAAACATATGGACATAGGCCACCATATAAAAAATGTGCAAATGTATTTAGTATCCTATCCATGTGAACATGATTTAAGTGGGGGGGGTCCTCACCTCCTCTAGTGGGGTCTGGGGGCATGTTCCCCCGGGAATATGTTTTTTAAATATTGAAGTTAAAAGCATCAATCTGGTGCACTTTGAGAGCAACATGAAGAGATCTATGGATACATCTCTCAACATCCATATGAAACAGAACTGTAAACAGATTTTCCTTTTCTTTATGGATATTTTACTAATCACTCCCCTTTTAAACTCTATTCTTGTTTTACTGTCATATAGTATTTCATACCTGTTTTTAATGTATTGTCTTATTTTTGTATAACTAGATAATAATCATATAAAGGTGTTCCTCAGAAATAATTGTTTACATAAATGGTAACCAAACCGTTTGAGACCCACTGAGATAACTTAGACTAAAGTTAACTATCTAAACACTGACAGAGTCCTGACCTTACCTCACTGAGCTGTAGTTATCTCTCTGTGTGGAGGAGAGGACTCTCCTCCACTCACGTTAGCATAGCTAGCTAACCAGATGCTAACAACAACAAAATGCGCTCGTGCCACACATACACAGAGCCGAGCTTGAATGAAACACAGATACCCAGAAGTACTTGTACTGTATCATATTATTTTTGATGGCTTTACTGTATAATCAGCATAACAGATGAACAGATCGCCACTGGGCTTACAACTAAACAGTCAGCCACGTAATGACAACAAAACAAAGGTCGGGGGTCATTGGTCAAGAAACACACCAATCAACGAGCCGCAGTGAGCACACCTCACCTCAGGCTGTGTTTTTTATTTGAATTCTTTATTTCTGATTTATTTCACACAAAAAACATTTAGTGGAAACGTTTTAACCTATAATATGATACAAAATAAAATGGCAAAGTGGCAGGGCTTGCCTGCCCTGCGTTGGGGGAGCACAGTGACTTGTTTGGGGGGGGGCATGGCCCGCAAATGACCCCCCATGACGCCAACCCTGATACAGAGGTAGCCCTCCCGTTAGTCATCCTGTTGCAGGATAAATTAAATAAAAGATCATTCTGTAATTAAATACTCACACAGATAAACTAAATTGTAAACATACATACATACATACATACATACATACATACATACATACATACATACATACATACATACATACATACATACATACACCCATTTCCAGGGTGAAAATAAAGTAAAACGAATAAAAAATAAGTTCCTACAAGTCCATGTTCAGATAACAAGACGGTTTCATTCCTCTTCCTACTTTTATGTAAACTGATAATTATGATAATAGTCATTATAATTGTTATAGTATTTATAATTATTGTTATTATCATTTTCATATAATCATCATAAATAAATCTATTTTTAAGTTAATCCAAAGACACAATGACCGGATAAAAATGGATTGATCATTTAACAATATTGTCAGAGTTCAGTGCTCTGATGTTGTGTGCTGTCCAGTCCTTCAGGTACTACCCCTCCAACATCGATGTGATCGAGTGGCTCGGGGCTTACTACATCGAGACACAGTTCTGTGAGAAGGCCATCCAGTTCTTTGAAAGAGCCACACTCATACAGTATGTAACCACTTTTTATTAAAAGGGTATTGCATGACAAGTAACAGCCCAAATACATCTGTGTAAAATGAATGTTCAAAAACTAGCTAGTTAAATGTGAATGAATGCCAGAAGTCCCAACAGTTCATCTTGAGAAATATATTTCTCCTGATTTAGTTCATCTTGTTTTGATTGCCGTGATAGTATTCTTTCATCAACCATGAAGCGTGTTTTCATCTGGAAGTCATTTTCTTTCTTCTTGAACAAAGAGGACTGATAATTGTTTTGTTGCCTTCGAGCTGAAATCAAAAAGGAATTTTAATAATATCTTTTTAACAATCTAAATTACGTTTTGGGTAGAGTAGTGGGTTTTTACTGACTGGATGTATGTCGTTGTCTTCCTCAGACCGACTCAGGTGAAGTGGCAGCTGATGGTGGCAAGCTGCTACAGGAGAAGTGGTAAGATGTTCCCTTATAATTCATATTATAGTAAAATAGCATGATACACATCACAGAAAAGTAGATCTAATCCACATTACTAAATATAATCATGTCCACAAGCTGCATTTCTTATTATATTTGATAAAGGCTTATTCTGATCACAGGGGGTCCGCGGGGTCTTAAAAAGTATTAAAAGTTGATAAATCAATTTAGTGAAAATGAAAGCTATTAAAAAGTATTAAAGGGCATTTTCCAAGGTATTACATTTTGTAGCTTGTTTTCAATAAGTATATAAATGGTCCAAAGAGGTTGTGTTCTACAGTGTGCCTGAATGTAGTCATGGCGTAGGTGTGTAGTGTGATTCTGTGTAGTTTATTGATGGCATCCCGTTGGGTATGACGTCATCTGAACAGGACATCGCGCGCTCACTGCTTGATAGCGCGCGAAGGTCAGTTTACGCCGGTTGTTAAGCAACATCGTCATGAGGAAATGCAAGTCTGCGTCCAAATGGTTGGAAGATAAGGAGGAAGGACAATCAATACTGTATGTAGTCAATGTGAGGTAAAGTGTGTCGCCAAGGTAACCGGTTAGAACTCAAAGTGGCGATGAGGTCTTAAAATGTAGGAAAGGGTCTTAAAGAAGGTCTTAAAAGGGATTACATCTGACTTCAGGATTCCTGCATACACCCTGGATCAAGTAAAGTTGACTCTTCAAAAGGTACATTTAGGCAAAAATAACCGTCGGTTCCTAAGTTAACTAAATCAAATGAAATGAAATGAAAATGTATTATAGCCCCAAATTACAAGAAATGCCTCAAAGGGCTGTTCAAAGCAAACAAAAGCAAAGACAAAAACAAAATACAAACGTCATAGCATAAAAATTATAAAACATTTACAACAATATACATCAACATAAGTATTGCCATGTGATAAAAGCATGTGACTGAAGTGATGGTCATGATAAACGGAAACTAGGTGATGGAAGCTAGTTTACAAGGAAGACGGATGCGAAGAGTTGGGTTTTGAGTTTGCTTTTCAAGGTGTCGGAGTCGGGAGGCCTGATCATTTATTCCGGCAAATGACTCAGACCTACTAACTGACCTAACATAAGCTATTAAGTCTATGTAAGGTTACTGCTCGGCTCAGATCCACAACGTCAGCGAGATCTCACCTCCATTAACTCCTGACGAACCAGGTTCCATGAACTGCTGTTTCAATTCAGACGACCCGCTAAATCTGTTTAAGCGATCCCAAAGGATTTTGATATCAGTAATGAGGCGTGGCCCTAAGTGAGTGAGTGTGGCAGTGTGCATTTCCTACCTCTCAAACAGGAGAGGAGAGCGCAGATTTATTTTAAGTTATCCCACTCCAAAAGGTGGGATCCGTTTATTTGAAGACAAATTGGTCCACACTTGAACAGAGTTTTACCTTCTCTCGTTACAATATGACAATAATATAAAACATATCATGCTGCGGTAATTTTCTAATCTGAAACCTTAATTCATAGTTTAGACATTAAATTCTTCCGACATAATCCAATCCTCACGGATCGCCGGGTTCTACACATTCACACCTATAGCCCGACAACATTCAGAGACGGTTCCTCGTAAAGGGTCAGTGGAATCTTTCAGTTTCAAACTTTCATCCAACAATTCACTCGGCTTCGTCAAAGGAATTCGAGCAATATTTACCAAGTTTGAGAGAACCTTACCGAGGGAAAACCCATCTCTCCAGGGAGAGAGCTTACCAGGGGAAAACCCTCTCTGCTGTGTTTTTATGCTCCAAACAGGACAGAAAAACCTAAAGTCACCTCCTGCATACCCATATTTGTGGAAACTGGGCATGACCTCTAATGTGCAGGACTTGCAAAATATTATTCTCGGCTATGGCACAAACATATTTTTGGGGCCTTTGTATTTGTCCAAAAAGTCAGGAGCCCCCCCCCCCCTGAAGAAACTGTCTCCTCTCTCTTATCAGGGACACCCATAAACCATCATAGGCCTTACACTCAACTTAACAAACCACTTGTATACTGTAAATATAGAAAATCATAAAATATGACGCATTTTCATCGTGGGTTATACAAGAATATAATTGATTATATTTGGTTATAACTAACTTTGGTTTTAATTATTGAACCTAATGTGGAGATCTCAACAAAGGACTCAACGGAAATAGCTTAGCGGATCTGAAATGGAAGACGACTCTGTAGGAGCCATTTTATGGGTGTTGTTGGTGTGTCAGTTTATTTAAGTTATATGTATAGTGCAATATTATTTATGAACACTGGGTGGCGTGGTTTAGCTGCACCGGGTGTATATAAAAAGGTCATAGGTGACAGGAGAGGAAGGGACACAGAAGGAAGAGAGCATACCGATTCCACCAGCCCGGCAGATGCTCATCACAACAATTAGAACTGTACAATTGACCCTGGTATGTAAAGCTGAATAAAACCTCATTATAAACTACAACAAAGGACCGGAAACTCATCTGTTTGTGTCTGCGTCTGGATCACTCTTCAGCCCTTCTGTGAAAGTAACGGCAAAAATATATAGGACATAGGAAAGGAAATTGCCATTACAGACTCAAAAGGAGATGGTGCTCGGAGGTAGCAATGACCTAAGTTTAAGTTACTGATCCATTTCCTCTTTTCTTCTCAGGAAACTACCAGAAAGCTCTGGAAACGTATAAGGACATTCACCGAAAGTTTCCAGAAAACGTGGAATGTAATTCTTCCTGTTTGTTCCACAGTTTCCCAACAGAACTCTTGATCAACAGCAGATGATAGATTCACTGATTATAACAAATACAAAAAACCTGTGTGTGTGTCCAGGCCTGCGTTTCCTGGTGAGGCTGTGCACAGATATGGGACTGAATGAAGTCCAGGAATACGCCACCAAGCTGAAGAAAGTGGAGAAGATGAAGGAGATCAGAGAGCAGGTAAATCATTTGACCTTTAAAAAGCTGTTTCCTTCCCTCTCAACACTAGAACCGCCAGAGGTCGCTGTACACCTAAAACCGCCAACGGGTCAAATGTACCCGCTATTGATTTTCAAGGTACAATGTTCTTTTATTCATCATACAGAACAGTGAGTTTTGATCGCACGGGGATGAAACTTATACCAATAGAATCTGTGGACTCTCAGCTTTTCATAGGATATAGTTTGTGCAGAGAGCATGAAGTATAACATATCGCTACCAGTGCTGATTTAAACGCTTGGTGTTAGACTTGTGTTTTGTTTAGGTACAAATCTCTCTCTCTCTAACTATCTATCAATCTCTCTCTCTATCTATCTATCTATCTATCTATCTATCTATCTATCTATCTATCTATCTATCTATCTATATCTATATCTATCTATCTATCTATCCATCTATCCATCTATCCATCTATCTATCTATCTATCTATCTATCCATCTATCCATCTATCTATCTATCTATCTATCTATAACTATCTATATCTATCTATCTATCTATCTATCTATCTATCTATCTATCCATCCATCCATCTATATATCTATCTATCTATCTATCCATCTATAACTATATATCTATCTATCTATAACTATATCTATCTATCTCTCTCAATCTATCTCTCTATCTATAAGTAACCGCAGTAGACAAAAGGCGTTGCTATAGCATTTTTAAATCCTTTAATGTTCAAAAAGCTCTTTATTTCCATGCACATAAACCTGCATACCAGACCACAGGGGAGGGACAACCACACAAAGCGATACCCCTCTAAACTAAATGTATCCTATAACCACAAGCAGCCTAGATTAATGATGAACACATTTGAACTGGGTAACACATCTTTATAATATTAACATTATTCAGCCTCGTAATTGACCGTGTTGCTTAGCAGCCATCATCTTTTCCTCACTGATGTCTTGGCCTCCTCTCGCCTGTTCCAGCGCTAATTGAAACCATACACGAGTCCTTCTTCCATCAAACGGGTCAGTGGCCAGTGCAGCTGAATCAAACCGTGTTCGGAGGACACGCCGTTCAACACCTGGCGGATACAGATACTGGGTCATTTTAAACCAGATGTTGTGTTTGGAGAGATATTCGTATCACCTGCCACATCTGATAAGTGGTTTGACTATAGACGGCAAAGATGATTATGCTGTATCCTCCAAAGGTTGAATCAGAGAATAACAGGAGACATATGCTCGTCCGGCGGTTGGCAAACACGGCTTGCTTTTACAGATTGCTTTTGACACAAATCTGCAGCAAAGAGTCACTAGAATGCTGCGTTCTCCTCTGCATCGTTTCGTTATCGTTTCTGTCTTTAAAGAGTACTCCCTTCGTTTCCATTTCACTTCTTCAACACAGCCAGACTCTCAACGACGGACCATTTTTCAACTTTCCCCCTCTGGCATCTCCAAGAAGGATTATTGCTTTGAACGCTGACCCAAAGGCAGCTTTATCTCTTTCCTTTGGAGCCTAGCAACAACCAGCACCGAGAACACACTGCTTTTTGTTTTGCACACTAACTTTGGTGTTTAGTGACTGCAAACAACTGATACTGTTTGGTAACTGGTGATGGATGCCAATTAGGGCTGCCAATTTATATTCAGCATTGACATTGTGATGTGCAGTCGTCTTACTGCGGGTGGCCGCCCACAACTAATGCAGCTGTGAACCGGAGCCTCAAGCAAAGACGAGGTCTGGTGCTTGCCAAGACGGCACATATGTTATATATATGACACAGAACATTATTTCATGTTTAGTTTTTAGCCCCAAAGGTTGTTGCTTCAAGTGACATCCTTTCAGGGCATTTCTCAGACGTCATGCTGATCCCTTTGGAGCCACAAAAAGGCTTCATTCATACAACTTTTCTTTAAACATTTACACATCTAATAGTACTCCCAAGACTACTACACAAAGTTGTATGTATGAAATCAGTAATTTTACTTCATTTGACCGTACCAGGCTCACAGGAATATAATCAAACATCTGTTGTCTTTATTTTTTATTGTGCTTTTTACTCCATTCAGCTGGGGGGGGGAAATCACCCAAAAGCCCAACATTTCACATCCAAATAAAATTATTTCTGCATGTCCATCTATGGTGGCTTTAAAGACTTAAAGGTGGGGTAGGTGATTCACTTCAGAAACACTTGTTGTTATATTCCAATCCATGGAATGCTCTTAACATCCCGATAGCAATGAATATATTAAATGCTTTGACAATAAATACATTAAAAAATATCATCTGTGGAAGCCGTGGCGCTGTAAAAAGCACGACCAATCATCTGAGCCGGCCCGGCTAAAGTAACTGGATGGCCTACCTGCCTGTCAGCCTTCCATCTGTGCACAAACTTACCTCGTGCCCTCATTGGTCATGTGCGCGTTCGTGTGTGTTGGAGGAGGGGCTCTGTGAGGAATTGGCAGATTTTTTCCGGCTGTGTATTTTCAAATTCTAGCGCACTCAAGCTGCTTTCTCCATTCTTACTCACCCCACCTTTAAGATCCACACCCATAGTACATGAAAGGCCTGTCGCCTGTGGTCTGGGGTCAGTTTGGAAGACATGCGTGATTCAGAGTAACAGGGGCGTGTGCCATCAGAGACGGAGTTGGAGGATCAGCAGCTGCTCTTAAATCAGCTGAGAGGAACAATCCTGAGAGACGGAGCCAGAGGGCTGAGTCCGTCATCAATCTCCCAAATAACTGTGTGTGTGAAATGATGAGAGAATGATTAAGGAGGATTAAAACCCTGCTCTATCTAATGTTTTGTTTATTTTAGATGTCTTATTTTACCATGACGATTCACATAACTTTAATACAAATAGTTTTGGACTGACTTGTTAATGAGACACAGACGGAGAGACAAATACAAATCCTCTGCTGTCGTCACAATCCAAAAATCTAGAATGAAATGTTTTGGTCTTCTCACCACAGAAACGTAATTTGATTCAAAAACGATTGTGCTAAATAGAATGATAGAATTGGGAGAGATGAAACCCTCTCTAATGGACACATGCTTGTTTTTGTTCTCTGCTTTTAACCCATCCTAGTACCAGGAGTCTAGTGCTAGGAGCAGTGGGCAGCTAGTGTACAGCGGGGAGCAATGGGAGTGGGGGGGAAGGGGGGTGTCCGGTGCCTTGCTCAAGGGCACCGCAGCAGGGCAGGAGGTGAACTGGGACTCTCCAAGTAGCAGTCCACACTCCATATGTAGGTCTGGTCGGGGACTTGAACCGGCGACCCTACGGCTCACAGTCCAAGCCCCTACTGACTGAGCCACTGCCGGACATTATATTTAAAGTTAAACACCATTAAGATTTGTCCTTGTTTGCATTTCAATCCTAATTGTCCCCTAATCCTCCTTCCTCTCTCTCTCCTCCTGCAGAGGGTGAAGTCGGGGCGAGAAGGCAGCTCCAGAGGTCGCAGCGCCGGGAGTGCAGGTGAGACTCAGTGAAATACAGACTTCCTGCTGTGTGTTGGTCTGAACATGTTCAACTTATATTCAACTTCTCCATTTGTATAGTTTGAAAAGCTGGGACATTTAACACCCAAAAAATGTACTTTATTATCACGAGAAGTGTTAAATGTTTAAAACCTCGATACTTCTTTGGTAAAGCTTTAAAAGTGTCCGTATCACAAAGCACTAATAACTGCTGGCTTCCAGTCTCTGATTTCAATCAAATCGTACATGTTTTAGACCGAATTGAATGCTCTTACATTCAAAATGATGATTGGTTTTAACAAAACAAAAAGCATGCATGTATTCCTAAAATAAAGGAAGAAATACATGTCAAGTGTTGGTATACAAACAAGTTAAGAATTTGCAACATTGCTTTTTTTATCATGTATGACCCACTTCTGTTTGTATCTGTTGTTCACTCATGCTGCCGGACAGCAGGCGTCTCCTCATCGTCTGTCTCCTCTCCTAAGATGGGTACACTCCTAAGCAACACACTGAGCCCAGTATACAGAAGTAGGAGAATATAGTCAGTATCTGTTAGTCAGATTTATCGTCAAGTGCTTTAAAGAAGCCATTGTTTAGATTTAGAGCCGTAACGGAGCGTCCACACTACAGCTTCAAAAATAGCTTGGAGCTGGGCGCGTCTGGAGCTTGGGGATTTTATTCGAGCAACGCGACCAACAACCAATCAGATGAATCTCCCGCCCCCGACATACAAAGCAAAAAACCCCGGGGATTTTATGGGAGCAATATATATATAAACTCCCCAAACAGGCGAAAACCTACCAGTTTCCCCCACTGTCTCTGCCACCTCCCTCCATGCTGGTTCCTCCGGTTTGTTTCCCGGTAGGTGAAGAGGGTCTGGTCATACAAAACCGGGTGATTTGCTACGGCGATAGTTAGTTTCTCCTCCGACTTTTTTTGAAATATAGAAATGAACGGCGGGATATCTCTCCCAGCTTAGACGCGGTTTGATTGGCTACGGCTTGAGCTGTCAGATTTTCAGAAACGGGATTTGATTGGCTGGCGCTGGCTACTCCGGCGTCTCCGGCGTTAGAAGTTGAACATTGTTCAACTTCTAACGCCGGAGACGGACCGCTATGCTACCCACAATTCAGTTCGGCGAAAAGCGAGGCAACGTGACGTCACCCCATTGAAAGTGAATGGGCAGACGCGTTGGAAACCGTTTTTGAAGCTGTCGAAGCTGTAGTGTGGACGGGCGTAACTCCCAGTCTAACTCCAAACAGCAGGCTGAGCATCTTTCCGCTTTAGATACAAATATATAACCCTTCCTTGGTTCATGAGTGAAGATGATGCCGCCTCACATCTTTGTAGGACACTGGGCTGCACGATTTGGAAAACAACAACTGGTTTTATTGACTGATGTTGCAATTGCTACATGATTTGTGATATTAGAGAATTATCATTTTAAAAACATTGTTTATATTATCATTGAATAACATAATAAACTGATTAAAGTGGGATTTCTTAAAGACGATCTTTACCAAACAATAAGACATGTTTGACGTTAGTAGGCCAGGACTTCTCTGCAGCATCACAACACTTCATTCAGATCACTTCACACATTTTGTTTATACCAAATATTGTGCTAACTACAATACGGATATCGCACTAGTCTATTTTGCAATAATATTCTGATTAGTTGTGCAGCCCGTTTCATTAGAAGTCTGTTTCAGAGCTCTGAGAGCCAGGCCTTACTGTAGCTCGTCGGAGAATGAAAACTTTGGTCCCTCCTTCTTCCTTCGACACACACACACACACACACACACACACACACACACACACACACACACACACACACACACACACACACACACACACACACACACACACACACACACACACACACACACACACACACACACACACACACACACACACTCTAATCTGGCTGTGGAAAGCTGGCTCATCAGCACATTTCAAACGCAATCCAGTCTGTCTGAGTTGCCAAAAACTGTAACAAGGCGCAGCGTTCCCCCTCCTCTCAGCTGAGTCCTGTGGTGACGTTACATTGATACCCCCCCCCCCGATGACTTAGATCAGAAAACCTCAGACGTGCTTTTTGTTTCATACTGACGTCTTGTTTGACCAGATCCCGTTACAGTAAAACTCCTTCCATCGTGTGAACCCTTGAATACCAGCTGTAACACTTTTTGACGTTGTTTAAGTAACCTCCAAATCCTTTCTAACTTCCTTACGGCACACCAGAGACGGATGTTAAAGCAGGTGAGAGAACGAAAGGTATAAAGTGACAACAACTAGTTCTCATCAGCTCTCTGTACTTCTTTCTCTCCGTGCCGTTTGGTGTTCTCTCCGTGAGCTCTCGTGACGCGCTGTAATCTCTCTTTAACCTGTCCTCTCTCTGCTTCCTCTCTCTGCTCAGTATCTCAACCTGAGTCTCAACAAACCAGTCCTCTGCTGGACTCGGGGAGAGGTAGGTCACAACATCAACACAGATTATTCAAGCAAAACTTGTAGGATAGTTCTGGGGACACGTGGACAACCAGACATTTAGTCATCTCTCGTTGATAACGATTGATCATCTTGAACTGAACCAAATGGTGTTGCTCTCCTTCTTGTCATTGCAGTAACACATGAAATTACACTACAACGTTCATTCATCAACAACAACGTTCATTCGTCAACAACAATGTTCATTAATCAACAACAATGTTCATTAATCAACAACAACGTTCATTCATCAACAACAACGTTCATTAATCAACAACAACGTTCATTCATCAACAACAACGTTCATTCATCAACAACAACGTTCATTCATCAACAACAACGTTCATTCGTCAACAACAACGTTCATTCATCAAAATCACTTCTAACGTGCAAGTTTTCATGGATTTTATACTTTTGCAATTTTCCTGTCAGAAGTGATTAAAATGTTATCATATATATATATATATATATATATATATATATATATAGATATATATTATAACAAAAGGGAAGAACAATTATACTAAGCTGGCTCTTGAACTCAGCTGCATCGTTGATTGATTCCTTCGTTGAAAGAGAGAGACACATTCCAATAGAAGAGAAATGGAGAAACAAACTTCATTCCAGTGTCTTAACATAATACAAAAGAACAGCATGTGCACAATCTTTCTTTATAAGATCCACATTAAGGTGCACGATGGATTCAATGTGGATCTTATAAAGAAAGATTGTGCACATGCTGTTCTTTTGTATTATGTTAAGACACTGGAATGAAGTTTGTTTCTCCATTTCTCTTCTATTGGAATTTGTCTCTCTCTTTCAATGCAGCTGAGTTTAAGAGCCAGCTTAGTATAATTGTTCTTCCCTTTTGTTATTATATGTGATAACATTTTAATACCATCTGAGTGAGACATGCAGAGTGTTCTTCTGTGTGTAGTGTTCGGAGTGAGACCCTTGAACCGGGTCCAGAAACCTCTCGGCAGGCAGCTGTGATGTTGCACTCGATCAGTGTTTGCACAGAACTCTCTCACAGGAGGATATTTGAGCACCTGAGAATTCTCCCTCTTTCCCGTGAAGGCTGCACATTTCCAGCTCTCTAACCCGAGTGTGTGAAAAGGCTGAGGGTTTCTCACACGTCCAAACCATAGACTGTATATAGGTCCAAACCATAGACTGTATATAGGTCCAAACCATAGACTGTATATAGGTCCAAACCATAGGTCCAAACCATAGACTGTATATAGGTCCAAACCATAGGTCCAAACCATAGACTGTATATAGGTCCAAACCATAGGTCCAAACCATAGACTGTATATAGGTCCAAACCATAGGTCCAAACCATAGACTGTATATAGGTCCAAACCA
The DNA here is from genome assembly GCF_902827115.2 of Pseudochaenichthys georgianus. Taxonomy (NCBI): domain Eukaryota; kingdom Metazoa; phylum Chordata; class Actinopteri; order Perciformes; family Channichthyidae; genus Pseudochaenichthys; species Pseudochaenichthys georgianus. The sequence continues at coordinate 35,807,358 of NC_047523.1, read as the reverse complement.
TAGGTCCAAACCATAGACTGTATATAGGTCCAAACCATAGGTCCAAACCATAGACTGTATATAGGTCCAAACCATAGGTCCAAACCATAGACTGTATATAGGTCCAAACCACAGACTGTATATAGGTCCAAACCATAGACTGTATATAGGTCCAAACCATAGACTGTATATAGGTCCAAACCATAGGTCCAAACCACAGACTGTATATAGGTCCAAACCATAGACTGTATATAGGTCTAAACCATAGACTGTATATAGGTCTAAACCATAGACTGTATATAGGTCCAAACCATAGACTGTATATAGGTCCAAACCATAGACTGTATATAGGTCCAAACCATAGGTCCAAACCATAGACTGTATATAGGTCCAAACCACAGACTGTATATAGGTCCAAACCACAGACTGTATATAGGTCCAAACCACAGACTGTATATAGGTCCAAACCATAGACTGTATATAGGTCCAAACCACAGACTGTATATAGGTCCAAACCACAGACTGTATATAGGTCCAAACCATAGACTGTATATAGGTCCAAACCATAGACTGTATATAGGTCTAAACCATAGACTGTATATAGGTCCAAACCATAGACTGTATATAGGTCCAAACCATAGACTGTATATAGGTCCAAACCATAGACTGTATATAGGTCTAAACCATAGACTGTATATAGGTCTAAACCATAGACTGTATATAGGTCCAAACCATAGACTGTATATAGGTCCAAACCATAGACTGTATATAGGTCCAAACCATAGACTGTATATAGGTCCAAACCATAGACTGTATATAGGTCCAAACCATAGACTGTATATAGGTCCAAACCCTGCATCTTCTTAACTGGGAAAGTTGGTAAATGTAACCTAAATAACATTTGTTTTTGAACGCTTTTCACTCGTTTTGAATCTCTTTACTTGCATATTCTCCCTCTCGCTTTGCCAATGACTAACAATAACCGTTCTCCGAGTACTTTCCAGATAACTTCAGAGCCAAAAAGTGCAAAAGCCAGAGAGTTGACTCATGGATATTCACCCTGACAGAGATGTTATGGCCTCTGTGCTGTGGAGGTGCATGACAACATTGCAGCTTTAATGTGGAAACACACGATCGATGTTAAGCCTAGCTTCCAATCTGTTGTCGTCTCGTCCTGGTCTCTGAAGGGCTGTACTGCGAACACCAATAGGAGAAGAGATGGGGAGGAAAGTAGATTCTCCGGCAGAGGTTCCAGCCGTTTGTGAGGCTCTTGTGAGATGTTTAGTGCCGTGCGGAACGGACACATATCTGGCCTCCTTCTCCTTCCTGTTTTTCTGCTTTCTGCCTTTCCTCTCGTCCGTTTCCAACGCTACCTGGCAGCCAGATGTTTGCTTCTGCTGCCGGTCTGTCCTTCAGTCCGTCTTCAGAGTCTGCCGCACAGACGCACATTCTGAAACTAATTCATCATGTGTCGTGAAGAGTACCAGCTTGACTTGAAGCTCCTGTCTCTCAGGAGAGAGACGGGAGGCCAGCGACTGTATTAACGGTCTACAATGAATCCAACAGCACCATCAATTACATTTATATAACCACAATAACAATACATCTAAAACAAATTCCCCACATACACAGACGGCTCGTAACTCACTGTCTCGCTCTCACATCTCCTCCATGTTGACTTTTCCAAATGTGAGAAAAACCAGCGTCTGACCTGTCAGCTGTTCTCTGATCTCTTGGGGAGTGAGGGTCTTCTGCTGAATAATGGCATGGCTTAGTGTTCAGTATATATGCACGGCAATTTATATAAACACATGCCGGCTACCCCCCCGATGAGGGTGAAGTGTCACGACAGAAATCGGTGCATCTTAGAGGAACCTTTCAACACCGTTTTAATCAAATGAAGACTTTTTTCAGAGCACGTGTCATATTAGCATTTCCTGACTTTGTGTTTGCGTGTGTGTTCGGTGCAGACGGCGCCCACGGCAGCAGCACTAAGGGAGAGCGTCTGAGCGCCAAGATGAGGTCACTTCCTGGATCCAACGAGCCGTACGAGGCCAGCAGCCCAAAAGAAATAGGTGAGGAATCACAAGTCCTCTCTCTTCTGCAAACAATTACATCAAATAAACGGTCTCTTGTATCTGTGGACCGTTTGATCCAATCAAAGTCACGCAGACTGAGCTGCTATGCAGTGACTTATGGAGACTCTTTATTGACTCAATCTCTCTTTTCCTACTAAAAACAGCTGTCTGTCCTTTACAACACTTCTGCTTTCTGATTTAGAGGGTTTTAGTCAAGAGTGCACAAAATACTAATAAGAACATATCATTAGCATAATGTGTCCTCTTGTGTATTCAGCATCACGTTCAGCGGTTCAGCCGCAAGCAAGAAGCTCTTGGTGCATGCACTCACCGTGACTCACCCCTCTTCTCCATGTCTCTTCTTCATCAACATGTGTCCCCTCTTCTTCATGTCTCTCCTACATCAAGATGTGTCCCCTCTTCTTCATGTCTCTTCTACATCAACATGTGTCCCCTCTTCTTCATGTCTCTCCTACATCAAGATGTGTCCCCTCTTCTTCATGTCTCTTCTACATCAACATGTGTCCCCTCTTCTCCATGTCTCTCCTACATCAAGATGTGTCCCCTCTTCTTCATGTCTCTTCTACATCAACATGTGTCCCCTCTTCTTCATGTCTCTCCTACATCAAGATGTGTCCCCTCTTCTTCATGTCTCTTCTACATCAACATGTGTCCCCTCTTCTTCATGTCTCTCCTACATCAAGATGTGTCCCCTCTTCTTCATGTCTCTTCTACATCAACATGTGTCCCCTCTTCTCCATGTCTCTCCTACATCAAGATGTGTCCCCTCTTCTTCATGTCTCTTCTACATCAACATGTGTCCCCTCTTCTTCATGTCTCCTCTACATCAACATGTGTCCCCTCTTCTCCATGTCTCTTCTACATCAACATGTGTCCCCTCTTCTCCATGTCTCTTCTACATCAACATGTGTCCCCTCTTCTTCATGTCTCTTCTACATCAACATGTGTCCCCTCTTCTTCATGTGTCTTCTTCATCAACATGTGTCCCCTCTTCTTCATGTCTCTTCTACATCAACATGTGTCCCCTCTTCTTCTTGTCTCTTCTACATCAACATGTGTCCCCTCTTCTTCATGTCTCTTCTACATCAACATGTGTCCCCTCTTCTTCATGTCTCTTCTACATCAACATGTGTCCCCTCTTCTTCATGTCTCTTCTACATCAACATGTGTCCCCTCTTCTTCATGTCTCTTCTACATCAACATGTGTCCCCTCTTCTTCATGTGTCTTCTTCATCAACATGTGTCCCCTCTTCTTCATGTCTCTTCTACATCAACATGTGTCCCCTCTTCTTCATGTCTCTTCTAAATCAACATGTGTCCCTATTCTTCACGTCTCTTCTACATCAACATGTGTCCCCTCTTCTTCATGTCTCTTCTACATCAACATGTGTCCCCTCTTCTTCATGTCTCTTCTACATCAACATGTGTCCCCTCTTCTTCGTGTCTCTTCTAAATCAACATGTGTCCCTATTCTTCACGTCTCTTCTACATTAACATGTGTCCCCTCTTCTTCATGTCTCTTCTACATCAACATGTGTCCCCTCTTCTTCATGTCTCTTCTACATCAACATGTGTCCCCTCTTCTTCACGTCTCTTCTACATCAACATGTGTCCCCTCTTCTGCATGTCTCTTCTACATCAACATGTGTCCCCTCTGTGGAAAGAGACTCTAAAAGTTTCAGTGGGGGGGGGCTCCTTATTCTCATCTAAAGCAGTCTTTCTCAAACTTTTTCATACCATGGACCACTTAACTCCACAAATATCCCAAAACACATCGTTTTTCTATAACAGATTATAAATTGCCTGGAAATGGTACAAACAGGTGGCAACATGTGTCACGAAGGTGTTGCCCTGGGCTATATCATGCAATAGAAAGTGAAACTTAAGCTCGTTCCATTGCGGAGATATTCCCGCGAGAGTGCCGAAAACTTAAATGTATTAATTTATTTCAAATGTGAAATGTTACCCATATACTCACGGACCACTAGGGGGCGCTCACGGACCACACTTTGAGAAGCACTGATCTAAAGTAACAGACAGAGAATCAGCACTTTGGAAACAGGGCTGAAACAGAGGGGATTATGGGTAATGCTGCAATGACCTGTTTGGTGTTTGGAGCCAAACACTTCAGAGACATGTCATATATTGATGAAAAACAGTATAATAGTTGAACTTCTAAGACCAGATGTTCTCAGTTAGCGGGACATGTTGATACCGAGTAAAGCTTGTGTTCCTCTGGTGCAGATGCGTCCTACGTGGACCCTCTGGGGCCGCAGATGGAGAGACCGAAGACGGGAGCCAAGAGACGCGTGGAGGACGACGACTTTGCAGACGAGGAGCTGGGAGACGACTTGCTGCCGGAGTAACTGCTTCTGACTCCACCGATGCCGTGTTGTCAGGACATCTGGACAGAGCACAAAGTATACCCCTCGACCCAAGCATTTTATACTCTGTGAAATGAATATTATTAGATAAAGATGTGACTCTGCTTTTAGACTTCTGAGTTAAGAAGTGAGATGTCTTTACCTCTTTCAGATCGCTCATCTCTGCCTTAAATCTGCTTGATAAACATCCTTTTCTAACGTCAATATTTATACATATTCATTTGGCGGAGGAAGGTCTGGGTGTATGAAATGAATGGAAACGAGTCTGGCAGTCTGGAAACATTTTGACATGTTGTTTTGGCTCTGTACTCCAACAGAATGAACTTGAGATGTAAGAAACAATCCCAATGCTTTGAAAGTGTTGACGTTTGACTTCAGTTGGACTGTGTTTACATTGCTTTCTGACGAAGTGTTTGGAAATGATACACCTTCTGGACAGGCTGTACTCCCGGGGGTAAACAAGGTCTTTATTTTAACCCAGTGTTTGGGCACAGCGCCAAAACAAGGAGTAACATATCGCTGTCGAAATATTTTCAACTCCAATGTGTGTTTCCAAGTGTGTGAGCCTGGGAACCTTCTGGAAAATCCATCAACAATTTATGTAATCCATCAATTTCTGGTCCCATTTGGTTTACATTTTATACTTATTCCAAACATGTTTATATGTAGTATAATATTTATTTTTGTTTGTTGTTATATAATTTTAAAAATAAAGTATTTTGTCTATTCAAAACCAAACTCTCATTCTGTGCATAATTACTTTCAGATAAAGCCATGAATGTGGGAGTTATGTTTGTGCAACACATCCTCACTCCCAGGTCGGCCTATGTTGATGTTATGTCAAGTCCCCTGCCGGCTTTTTCCAATGCAAGGGGGGGGGCCTTAGCGTCCATTTTCAACGCAAGGGGGGGGGCCTTAGCGTCCATTTTCAACGCAAGGGGGGGGCCCTTAGCGTCCATTTTCAGCTTTCCGGGATGTCCATGTGCTTCTATGGACGCTCATGGAAGCATTCGTTTGTGTCAACTGCCCTTAAAGGCAATGAAGACACTACACTACCCAGAATCCCCAGCTATCGTTTGGACTACACCATGTGCTCTGTTTGACAAACCCCGTGATAGTCCTCAAGCTCTGTCATTGGAGAGTGTGCTCCGAGGGTTACCGAGCCTCGAACAGCACTTAAAATGGGATGGAACCACGGCAGACTGTTCAAAACTGGATTTGATTTAATATCAGTTAAAATAAGTGCTTCAACATAGTTAACATTGCTGGAGGTATGCACACATATTGATAGATGTCTTGTAATGCACTGTTGAGGAACCTGCGACCCAAGTTTTTCATTCAGTGCAGAACTACACCATACCTATATGATATGTCAATAAACCTTAGAACATCTTGAAATCTTGAACGGGATGTGCAAAATAGTCATTATATACAGTCTTTAATTAACTATTAGTAGAGAATAACGAGTAATGAATATACTTTATAGGGATCCTATTAATATCTAATAATAAAAATAATGAAATTCAATAACATGCTTTAACCACCAGGTGTCTCTTTATATCATCTGTGCACCTTTATGGTGTAAATACAGCCTATCTACCAATTGGATCAAATATAAAAGTGAGCCGAATTAGTGTTGATACGGCAAGGAGACGTATTGTGTGAAAAGAAATGTAAGATGTTGTTTAATGGCTGATATATTTATGATCCACGTCACGTTTTCAGTTCCTCATGTTTGTCTTCTCATCAGGGCTATAAATACAGAACTACGGCAGATATGTAATATTTAATGCAGCCGAACCGTGTATTACAATGCCGTTATGTGATGACTTTCAAAGAGAAAAGCAAGCACACTCGGAATAAGGTATTATTTTATTTTTTAAAAATGTTTTCGGTCTGTTTCCGGTATTTGTTAATGACGATGTGCTGTGAGATGTGAGACTGGAATTGCAGAGGGGGAAATAACGTATCTTTAGATGCGGATTTTGTTAAACTAATATGTTTGCGCTGTGGACCAACACTATACATTGACGGGGAAGGGGGTAGCAATAAAGATAACACCATTAAACAGTTACACAACATAACAGAAATAATATCGTTAGCAGCGTCCCTAGCAACCACCTTGGTAACAATGAAAACGTTGGACGCAATTTCCTGAAGTAATCTTCGTAATAACTAGCAAACTAAAGATCATGTACATCCACTGCACACATAATCTGAAATAACAACTCATATTTCTCGCATCAAATGACATCAAAACGCATTTTAATGGCCAAACTAACTTTAAAATAGGCATTTTACACCCAGAATAAAACGAAGTTCGGCCATGTTTTCTTTTTCTGCAGGGAGAAATGATAGCTGGGGATTCTGGGTAGTGTAGTGTCTTCTGCCATCCTTTACTCCGAAAAAAGATTTGTTTCTCCGAATCGAAGGGGAAAAATACAAAAGCATTGCACACAATTTAAACCAATCAATGTTGTGTAATTAACAAGGATAATCTGGTGTTTTTTAGTCGATGAGTAGTGCAGATATCACTGTAAAATCAATCGTCAGTAAGGGGAATATTTACTTCCGGGTGTACAATTCTCCGCTATCCAATGAGAATGGACGCTCACATTGCCTTTAAGGGCAGTCGACACAAACGAATGCCGTGCTTCCATGAGCGTCCATAGAAGCACATGGACATCCCGGAAAGCTGAAAATGGACGCTAAGGCCCCCCCCCCTTGCGTTGAAAATGGACGCTAAGGCCCCCCCCTTGCGTTGAAAATGGACGCTAAGGCCCCCCCCTTGCGTTGGAAAAAGCCGGCAGGGGACTTGACATAACGTCAACATAGGCCGACCTGGGAGTGAGGATGTGTTGGTTTGTGACGTTTTCCAAACAGATTACATTCCTTTGCATTTAACTCACTATCCACCGCGACTTGCAATAAATAACATCACACAAATCCCACCAAAGATTTAGTGAAGGGTAAACTACTGAGTTATGCTCTAACTGTCTTTTTAGATGAATCATATGTTAAGCGTTTTCCTCACATCAATCTGAATCGTCATCATTCATAAAAAGGTGACAGGCAGTAATGGGGTCTTTGACAGAAGACCGAGACTAAAATGTGCTTTTTAAAACGGTTCAACATGACTGGTATGTATTAATGGTTGGAACTAGAGGTGATCATTTCTTTGTGAAACCGGAGCGGACAGAAGAGGTTGTTAAAACTGGATCCATTTATCTTGAGTGGAGTGAAGTAAACTGGTGTGAAGCCAGGATCCAGCAGAGAGAGAGCCAGCAGTCTGGACTTCCCCTCTCCCACTCCGGCCTCTTTTATCACCGGAGTGAGACTGGGCTCTATCGGTGTGTCCTTCAGTGTGGTTTAAACTCGTCCTGCTCGATGGATCAAGTTGTTTCAATAGTTACGATTTTTTGTTTTACTTTACGCACACTTCGGAGGAGAAAGGCAACATGAGAACACTCGTGTTTCATAACAGTAAGCTGAAACGGGAAGTGTGAAACTTGCAACTCGGTAATTATTTCTCATTCTGAGTCAATTATTACACCTGGTGACCCTGAGGACGAGTTGTGCCAAAATGTTTTCACAGTGTCCATGTGCCTCGGTGTCCAAGATGTGGACTGTGACTGTGACACTCCAACATTTCACTGGATTATAACCGCGGGAAGTAGCTTCAACTGGGCTCATACTTTTAAATCTTTATATTCAAGAAAATCAAAGACGATAAAAGCGCGCAGGTAAACTTTTTGAGTTTTTGGAACACCACATCTCCTTCATGTTTCCTCCACGGATCCTCGTGCTGCTGCTGCTGCTGCTGGGCTGGCCGCTCGGGGCGGTTCGGGTCCGGAAGAAAGCCACCAGGAACCGGTCTTGCCTGGACCTCCCGGAGGAGATCCTGGAGCAGATGTTCGGGCGACTCTCTGTTGGAGTGATGAGCGCTTTCCACCACGCGCTGGAGCTCGAGCCGCAGGAAAAACTCAACCTCACGTGCCCGACCGCAGCAGAACGCGCTCCCGCCGACCGCAAGACCCGCCTCCCGGTGAACCTGCTCAGCATCTCCCCCTGGGCCTACCGGTGAGAGCAGGGGATAATATGCTGTTGTTGGACCATCCGTTTAAACTGGGTGATTGATTAGAATGTCATGTGACTTTATAACTATTACACTGGACAAACAAGACACACCTTTCCTTTTGGGATGTTAGTGTTATTTGTTCAATTGTATGTGAATATGTATCAGTATATTTTCTTTTAAATAGGCTATATGCGTCCGTGTTTTGTGATCCTTTGACTCCTAATCCAAAACAGATATTATGACTTCACTGGTCAATTAAGACACACCTCTTTTTATTGGATTTTAGTGTTTCTTCTGCAGAATATGTTTATGCAGAAAAGCACTTTTACTTATTTGTAAAGCTTCCATATAATTTGCCCCAATATCAATGCAGAAATGTATTATTACACTGGACATGTAGGAAACACAACTTTATTGGATTTCTTCTATTTTATTTGAATGTTATTATAGGCTACACATAATATATTCTTTAGTCCTAAATCTCATATCCTTTTAACAGCTTCCCTTTTATGGGACCTATTAACTTCCATTCCATGCCAGATATGATTTCAACGCACTTCTTTATTTTAGTAATTTTATGAAAATTCTGCAGTTCTTTATTGAAACGTATAGATTTTTTTCAATTGCTTCCATTTCTTGAGTCTCAGTGACTCCAACCCATGTAGCATTTGATTACTACACTGCACCAGTAGGACACTCCTCTTTTCAATGGGTTTTAGTGCTTATTCTATTCAAACAACTTATTAAGGTTCTGCACTTTCTTCTAGCAATAAGGTGACCCAATGAAAAACTGATATGTTAATTGTTTTCACCCCAGGCTCTCCTACGACCCAGCCCGGTACCCCCGCTACATCCCGGAGGCGTACTGCCTGTGCACGGGCTGCCTGTTCGGGCCCTACGGGAAGGAGAGCTCGCGCTACCGGAGCACCCCGGTGTACGCGCCCTCCGTCATCCTGCGGAGAGCCGGGTCCTGTTTGGGGGGGAGACACTCCTACACCGAAGTGTACGTCTCTATCGCGGTGGGCTGCACCTGCGTCCCCCTGCAGGAGAAGGAGAGGGAGGGGGGCAACCAGAGCCTGAAGAGAGCCGAGAGCAAGGCCAGAGAGGGGGGGTCCAAGGGGAGGAAGGTGTGAGGGAGCAGACTGTGGGACTCTGGATGAGTGTTGTACAACTGATCCACTTTCTTTGGGTCATCATCTCCCCCCCAACTGACATTTGAAGCAATTTAAGTGAATTGTACGTGCAAAAAGACGCCCTTATGATTATCATTCAATCATAGTGAATATTTGGATGAGAAAGGGTTTAGCAGAGTTTCTGATCTTCATCTTTTGAAAACGTTTTCACATAGAAGTAAATAAGGTCTGTTTTTGTGTCTGTTTTGTTCCTAAATAACATTTTATATCCAGCCCACTGTAATCTAAACTTGGATTTGGCCTTCCAGAACCCAAACTTCATTTGATTCAAGCTTCATTTTCAAATGCTCAAACGTTACGGTGCGGTTTTTGACAATGAACTTTCATAGAAATAAGCAATAAAAACAGCACCATTTAAACAATGGAGCATATAAAATGCAGGAAAAAGTAAACTGTGTGCATTTAAGATCGAATACAATACATGAGAACATTATTTGTAATTTGGGTGGACCCAACCTTTTAAAAGTAAAAGCAAACATATTGAACGATGGGATAAAATGTCTCATTATCATCTATAACCTGATCAATGCTGCCACCTACTGATGTAAACACTTTAATACAGCTTTTACAGCAACAGAAGAATTTAGTAAAACATTTGAATATGTCCATCGTCATTTTCTACAGTCAAAGATCCATGGTCAAAATATATTTAATTTAAAATGATATTAAAAACATTTGAGAAACTGAACCACCAAACATTTCCTGTTTTTTTGCTTGAATACTAACAGAACGTTTCCCATGTTTTGAATAACTGTTTTTAGCCAGCAGATGCCGAAGTATTTCTTCATCTTTGAGTGCTTTATTCACAAGTGCAGGTTCAGTCCAAGTCGTCGTCCCTCCTTCATGCTCTCTCTCTCTCTCTCTCTCTCTCTCTCTCTGGACCAATCAGAGGAGTCGAGACGGATAGTTGACGAAACAGCGAAACTCGTTGGATAAGTTTTTGTTGTGTTTTGGCAGGAAGCTGCACATTTTCACATCCAGAAGCTCTTTGGCCGCTTTCTCCATGATGGCTCCTGGAGAGCAAAAACATCACATGTTAAGAATCAGACATTTGTGACACGGTGAAACATTAGGGATAATGTAGGTACAAAACTCAACCAAATATATCATAGGTCTCGTCTTATTGGAACACAAGTGTATAAATATTGCTTTGTTTTCACCTCACAGATGAAATGTTGTTTTCATCCGGATAAGTCTCTCCTTGTGTTGAGCCTCTGTCATACATCTATCTTTAATAAATCGTCACATATTGTAACACAAATGCTACATGAAAGAGAAGCTCCCCCCCCCCCCCCCCCCCCTCACCTGTGCACAGCAGCACTTTGCCTTTGCTCAGGTACTTCACGGTTTGGGCCACTTTAGTCAGACATTCCTCAGAGAGGTACGGCGGGTCGGCGATGACGAAGTCGAAGCTCTGCGGCGGCGCGTTGGAGAGGGCCAGCGGCTCGTTGTAGTCGTAGAACAGGAAGTCCTCGCCGTACGTGGAGAAGCGCCGGTCGTACTCCAACACGACGGCCGACACTCGATCAGAGCCGGACACCGAGCCCTGCTTCAGCTTCTGGTAAACACTGGGAGCGCTCACACACGCTATCCTGCAGGCGGGGAGAGACAGAAGTAGGAGATGAAGCGTTTATGTCCGGTTGTGATTGATTGGTTTCCCAGACGCAGAGAGAGGACTTTCTTTCTGCGGCGGCCATTTTGCACCAATGTTCAGAATCAATCCATCATCGAGGAGAAATATCTTGTTTATACACGAAATAGACAGAAAACAAAGGCAGCAGAATGTGAGTATTAAACAACGCCCTCAACGAGAAGCTTAGATTTAAATGCAAATGTGTCATATTGTTTATCATCAGTCATATTATAGTATATCATAAAAAGACACTGTAGTCATGAAGGTCATTGTAAAGCACCTCATACAAATGTTTTATGGCAAAAATATAAAGCGTAAAAACAAATAGAACAGTACTTGATTAAATGAAGTGTGTGTGTGTGTGTGTGTGTGTGTGTGTGTGTGTGTGTGTGTGTGTGTGTGTGTGTGTGTGTGTGTGTGTGTGTGTGTATGTGTGTGGTTTTACCTGCCTCCCTCTCCAGCTTCCCGTACGGCCTCCTCTGCTAGCTGAGCTGCCGTCTCGTCACTGTACCAGAACTGACTCAGGCTCTGCAGAAACACAGACAATTACTACTAACACTCTGAACTTTAAAGGTCCCACGTCATGGCCATTTCTACTGATCATAATCCCATTGTTGACGTTGAATAGAATACATTTACATTGTGCAATGTTCCAAACTCACATTGGTTTCTCAAACAGCATCTCTGTATAGTCTGTGTATTCACTCTCTGTCCTAAGCGGCTTGTTGGAGCTCCTGCCCCCCCCCCCCCTGTGAGCCCAGTGGCCGTCTGCGAGACAGCGAGACCCAGCCCGAACACACACACACCCGCAGCCTGGCTGGGAGTTTGTTTAAACTATACAGAGTTTCACTTTAAACCTGACCAATAATGGATTAATGACCTCGTGCCAAGACTGACATTTAAAGTTCGCAAGAGACGTAGTGTTTTAAATATATATTTAATTTGTTTTACTTTAATTAAAAAATGTTATTGGGTATTTTTACATTTTTCCCGGATGGCTTCTTAATATTTATCCCCATTTCTTTCCCGATTGCTCTTAGATTCAAGATTCAAAGGTTTTATTGTCCACAAAGCTACAGTGTCGAAATGGCAATGCATTTCTTCTGACCTGAGCTCCTCCACGTTGCAACATATATAATAAAATACAAAAATACAAATAAAAAATAAATAAATTGTGCAAGAAGTATTCCACACTGTCTCTGAAGCACTTCGTAAACTTGTTTTTGAAAAGAGCCACATACTGTACATCAAGATTAAATTATCATCTCTTCTGAATCAAACATGTCACGAGTGTTTCTGTCTCCCTGAACATTTACATTATTTAAAAAATGTTATTGGGTATTTTTACATTGAGTTGTTTTTCTTCCTGGATGCTAAATCCTCAGAACTGTTACAGGATGTGTATTTTGTAAATTGCGTAACTTTTATTATTATAATTTTTGTATCTTTAATACTTTTGTATGCATGCTTCTTAGGTAACATTAAGCTGTCTTTGGCTCTTTTCTGCTGCAACAATGTACATGTCCCCTCTGTGGGACTAATACAGGTATTCTGATTCTTAATATTCATCCCTATTTGTTTTCCTCTTGCTCTTAGTTGCACTTTAGTTTACACTTTCTCTGAAGCACATTGTAACCTTGGAAAAAGAGCTACATAGTGTACATGATTTTGATCTGAATCAAACACGTCACATGTCAGTAGTGTGCGTGTCTCCCTGGACTCACCCAGTCCTCCCCCACGGCCCCCACAGTGAACTGGTCTGATGCTGAGCTGCTGCTGGTATCCCTGTAGAAGTCCTGCAGGGCGGCCAGCGTGTGAGCGGACAGCGCCGGGGCGTCTTCATCACTGTCACTCATGGTGAGGAAGACCAGGATGAGGGATAAAAGGAGCAGAAATCCTGAAACAAAAAAAATAGCTTGAAAATTGATTTTATTTTTGGCTGGTTCAGTTAAAGGGCCCATGTCATGCTTTTCTGGTTATCACCCGTCCCCTTGTGTGTTATGAAGGGTTTTCCGGGAACCGCAAAATGGACCAATCCGCGGAGCTCCTCCTCACACACCAGGACCTTTAGCTTACATTTTCAACAGCTCCCTGGTTGGTAATAGATGAGTTGGGATCGCGGAGAAACTGTTGTTTATTTCCTGATACACCATTTACTTCACTAAATTCAGAGGCAGATATTGTACTTCTACTTCACTACATATTTATTTGACAGCTTTGCAGATTCCGATTATTAATACAACATATAAACTATACAATTATGATGCACAGCTCTTTTGTAAGTAGTTACGATTAGCTCCACCTTCACATGCATGAATCAAAAGTAATGAACAATAATATAATGTACATTTTATTCTGAAATGGGTCATTCTCCGTAAAGAGTACTTTTATTGTGGTACTTTTAGCATATTATGATGCTTACACCTTTAATGCAGGAGTGTCGCTTGTAAAACAGTTTGTTGACACTGTAGTATGTATTGTAGTTTTGTAGTATTTCTACTTTAACTTGTGTTTAATATCTGAAAACTTCTTCCAGCACTGTTGTTGCCTTTAAATAAATGAATGAAAAACCGCGAAGATCGTCGCTTTCTGTTCTGAAAATAAACTGCGGATTAAATACAGTTAACTTCACAGATGAACTATGTGCTTGTTACAACAACATACACACAAAAGTAACAGTTTTTAAATAATTTAAAAGCTACAAACCTGATCAGAATCGCTGCTGCTGTGTTGTGAACATGTGAGTTGTAGTCGCAGCGTGATGACGTGGTACGGCTGCTTTTGACATGGGACAAAATAAACTAGGTGTATTTTTCTATTTCTACTAACTTCAATTGATTTTACATTATCACCAGCCGAAAAACACATCTGTAGTAAAATACACTATAGCTATCTTTATGAATTTAGATTAAGAACTACTTTGTCCTTAAATAGAATAATTATTGTAAGGGATTTGGTTAAAGTTTTAGGCCACAAAATACACAAGGGTGCAGGAAATCAAACCTTAGAAGAATATGAAAAAGTGATCTGCAAATCCTAAGATTTAAAAAAAACAACTATAAATAATATCTCATTTCAAGGCGTTTGGTGCAATTTGGTTAAATAGCTCAAGGACTATAATGAAGTACACACTTTAGGTAGTCTAACTTGACTTTCAAGCCACTTTCTAATTCTATTACAATACATCTGAGGTCAATATTGCATTTACAAGCAATTCACAAAAACAAATCTGAAGCTAATTTAGTTTATAAAGTTAATACATTATTAAATGGAAGTTTTATTATAAAGTTAACTTCTCAGGAAGTGGTAACTAGAGCTAAAATTATTTCTGATTATACTTACATGGTTTTTACTTCGTAATCATGTTTAATTCAGAACTTATACATACAATAATCAGATGTTTTCCTCCACTGTTAAGTTATCTATTTCATTGGAGAGTAGAAAGTATATATTTCTCCTCCACATGCTTCTGAATAGCTGCTTACGGTACATGGTAGCCGAAATGCTAAGTGAGGATAGGAACAATAACATGTATTACTGAAATAGATAAAAGACCACACATGACACCAGTGTAAAGAAAGCAGCAGAGGCCAGGACATTTTATACAATAAGTTTATGTACACTTTTACATTTCTTTAACAAAACAGTCTTCTAACAATAACCAGTCTCGGCTCTGAACGCGGAGGTGGCTCTGCTCCTTTTTATTTGGTTTGCTGTCCTTCAGCTCAAACGGCCTTCCATCCAGTGTTGAAGAGTGAAACGTCGGTGTGTGTGCTGCTGTAGAAAAATACTACTGAAGTTAAATCTGCTAAACTTGAAAGAGACCCGAGCCTTTGAGTCCCAGAGGGAGGACGCTGCAATATAATACTACGACCCAAAGTAGAGAAAACATATCAAACTGCAAAGAAAGAAAAGAGGTCAAAACAGAGTCGCTCCCTCTTCATCTGAACTTTATACAACGCGGAACTCGCACATCGCTTCCTGCCAATTAACTGGCATATAAAAACATTTCCGTCATGTTTTTTTTTGTCTTTGAAAAAACATTTCTCATAGATTTGAAAACATTATATATATTTACACCTTTTAGTGAATCTGATTTTGGTTTTCTGTCCTCCTGCGCCGCGTCTTTCAACGACTCCACAGACCGGCCATACCCTCATCATACGTGTGTGTGTGTGCGTGTTTCTGAATGTGTGTGTGTTTTTGTGTGTGTGTGTGCATCCCCTTTATTCTCGGCGAATGGCAGGCACAGTTCTTTTGTCAGTTGGTGTGTGACAAACCAAAATCTGCACACACAGAACAATCATCAAAACAAAGGCACTCTGGGAAGGATTGGGGCGGTGTGTGTGTGTCACTGTTAAAATGAAGTGTGTGTATGCCATGGCATTCTTGAAACAAAATGGCCCCTTTTTAATACTTTCAACTAAAAAAACCTCACTCTGAAAATAAACATCTCCTTCATTTATCAAAAACTGAAACTTTTTCTACCCTCAATGTCACTCGTGTGTCTCTGTCTCTGTATGTGTGTGTGTGTGTCTGTCTCTCTGTGTGTGTGTGTGTGTGTGTGGTGCTCCATCTCCTCTTTTTGTCACTAAGGTGAACATTTCTCCAGAAATCCTCTAAAGAGCCCGTCTGCTTTGCACTTTAGTCTCCATGTCAGCATATCTTCATCATCACTAAGTCTGTCAATCATGCTCGAGGGGCGGGAGGAAAAAAAAAAAAAAAGAGAAATCCGAGGAGTTGAGAAGCGGGTAAACATTCAGTGTGATGGATCCCTCCAGCTGCCTCGGCTACCCAGAGTTCTTAGAGGCGGAGCAGGGGGGATCTTTTATTGATTTGTTTAAAAAATGAATTTAAATCATTCATCTATTGATTGGTTTCTTTAAAATACAAAAGAACAACAGACAGGGTCCCAGGCGGAGGTTTCCAGTGGTTATTTGACGCAGAGCAGCCCCCCCACGTTGGACACGAACTCCTCCAGGCTCTTCAGGAACGCCACCTTCTGTTTGCGGTCCATGGTGGGGGGGCTGCTGCTGGCCGTCAGCTTGTTGAAGGCGTCGGCCAGGCGCTGGTAGATGACAGCGTCTCTCTGCGACGACAGGAGGGCCTCCACCAGCTCTGAGTACTCCGCCTGAGGGGAGAAACACACCGATATATTTTGAGTACATTCAAAGGCCCTGACACACCCATCTGACACCAAAGAACACGTCCCGAAGGACCCGAGTGTTGTGTCGCCTCGCGTCTCCTGCGCAAAGACTTCAGCCGACGGCCAGGTCGCACGTACGCACTGCGCATGCGTGAGTCGCAATAACTCTCCTTACCAGCAGGCGGCGGTAGTGTGTATTCGTCATTCAAAAGAGGCAACCGGAAGACAGACCGCGTGATATATACAAACAACAAATAGCGTGCGTTCCACTTTCACTCTCGTCCATCACAGACCGCTTCACATAACGACTTATAATCGAAAACATGTTATAGCCGTCTGTGTGTGCCTTCTTCACTTCCGTTTCGCTTCTCATGCACCGATTCGCTAAGCTAAACATGATTTATTTTGCCGATAGCAGAAGGTGTCGGCCTTAAGAGTAGAGCTAACTAATTATCAGCTGACAGACACAGAAAAGTGTCACGGTCACAATGTTTGTCCAGTAGATGGCGCTGTTTGTAATAACTTTCTTGTTGCTATTAACATTAAGAACAGCATTTTAAAAGGAGTCTCTTATCATTTCATCTCTTGACTTCAACTACATGATAAATGAAATGGAAGTTAAAGAGTAAACCTCTGGAAGTTTTTTTTGTATAAAACTTCTGCTAAGAGAAGAAAATCAAAAAGAACATCATTGATTGTCTTAAAAGCTTTTAGTTTAAAGCTTTTAGTTTAAAGCTTTTAGTTTATCGGGTGTATGCAGGAATCCTGAAGTCAATGTAAGACCTTTTAAGACCTTCTTTAAGACCCTTTCCAAACATTTTAAGACCTCATCGCTACTTTGAGTTCTAACCGGTTACCTTGGCGACACACTTTACCTCACATTGACTACATACAGTATTGATTGTCCTTCCTCCTTATCTTCCAACCATTTGGACGCAGACTTGCATTTCCCCATGACGATGTTGCTTAACAACCGGCGTAAACGGGCCTTCGCGCGCTATCAAGCAGTGAGCGCGCGATGTCCTGTTCAGATGACGTCAAACCCAACGGGATGCCATCAATAAACTCCACAGAATCACACGACACACCTACGCAGTGATTACATTCAGGCACACTGTAGAACACAACCTCTTTGGACCATTTATATACTTATTGAAAACAAGCTACAAAATGTAACACCTTGGAAAATGCCGTTTAATAGGCTTAGTTTTCGCTAAATTGATTTATCAACTTTTAATACTTTGAGACCCCGCGGACCCCCTGATATTGTAAAAAAACAAAAACAGGAAAATGTACAATATCAAACCTTTTAAAGCCGTGTAAGTGAGTTCCATTTCGTATTGCCAACCATGAGCTGTATGTATTCTCTGATACCAAAGGGTTAAAGTGCTGGAGTTCCCTGGTCCTGAAAGGTGTGTTTCCTCACCTGGTGCAGGCACACGAGCGCGTAGAGGGCTTCTCCGGCGGCCACCGTCATCTCCGTGTTGTGTTTCTGCAGGACCAGCATGTCAAACACCAGCTGGAGGCACGGAGGGTGTGGAGCGGAGGATTATTACAAAGCAAGAGGACATCCAATAGTGTTGAAAGAACATTTAGACAGTTTACAACAGTTCAGCAATTTCTTTCTGTTTATAGTTAACGTCGATTCTTTAGATAAAATCGCTCACAGACGAGCGCTACGACCTCTTTTAGAGTTATTAAAAACTAGCGCTGAACAAAAGGGTTACCGGTTAACAACCGCTTCAGAACAGAGAGGACTGTCGTGTTGACATCTGATATCAGAACTGCTTATCCCTTGAGCCAGCTGAGTATCAGAGTTCAATATGTGCGATATGTATAGATGCCGTTAATAACCGTGTGATATATACCTGGCTGCTAAATCCTAAGACCTGTCACTTTTTATTTGTTATGATATCATAACTTGATGCACGTCACATATTTAACGTAACTCTAAGCCGTCCGTGGCTCTTTCTCCTGCGGTAACCACGCACATTTCCCCTCCGCGGGCCCAATAAAGGGATTCTGATGAACGTTGTTGACGGACAATCATGAAGAATAACTTCATTTGTTTTATCTTGTCTTTTTTGTTATCATTACATTTACACATTTTATGACGGTAAAGCGTGTGCTGTACCTTGAGGAAGTGACGGGTTGCGATGAAGAGCGGCGTGTCCTTCTCCTGGTTTTTAGCGCACTGCTCGGCGAGAGGAGAGAGAGCCTCCAAACACAGCTGGCTGACCTCCGAACTCATTCTGAACACACACGTTAAGGAGCACACACTACCAAGTGAAGAGCACACACGACGAAGTAAAGAGCACACACTACCAAGTAAAGAGCACACACTACCAAGTAAAGAGCACACACTACCAAGTAAAGAGCACACACTACCAAGTAAAGAGCACACACGACGAAGGGGCTGGACCAGGAACATCGGCAGCCTCGTGTGGAAGCAAGCACCTGCAACTTTGTGATAAATGTTCTTGAAACAAACATGAGTCTGTTCACACACACACACACACACACACACACACACACACACACACACACACACACACACACACACACACACACACACACACACACACACACACACACACACACACACACACACACACACACACACACACACACACACACACACACACAACACACACACACACACACACACACACACACACACACACACACACACACACACACACACACACACACAGTGAGAGGATACGAGGTCATTCCCAGCTCCAGGGAGAACATGAGGCTCTTGAAGAGCTCTTCCGGCAGCTGAGGGATCTTCTCGGGGAAGATCTCGCAGATGAAGGTGATGAGCTTGTAGTACTGGTTACACAGGGAGGGGAACTGGGGAAACACAAAGGACACCGTCAGCAGCAGCTCACAGAACGTCTTCATCACTGAGACAGAACAATGGGCGATATGGCCAGCTGGAAATACGAGAGATATGTCACCATGTATGGAACTCAAGATTGCGTGGAAAAAAGCTATTGTGGTCGAGACAGAATTGCAAAAATGTCTACTCCGCACACATTCAAGATAAGATAGTACCGTTTGATCCCAACATGGCATTGTACAAGACAAACGAAAAGACTAGAAATAAACAAGAAAGTAGAAAATATAAATGTGGAATTCACAAATGAACAATAACAAGATATAAAGCAAGTTATTATATGTACATGTGAGGGATGGAATATATATATATGTCTCCTGTGTAAAGGTGTACACGGTCATATCACCGAACCCGAGTGGAGCCCTTTGCAGATGAACCCGTAGAGCCTGCGTGTTCACCTTGAGCAGGTCCTGAGACATGAGGGGGAGCACGATGTTGACGCCGTAGAGAACCACATCTGCTGCGGACACCGGCCGACTGGAGGCCGGCGTGCCCTGGTCCTGGTTCCTGAACACCTCGTCTGGAACACACGGGGGCTTATTTAGAATGTGGGTTCAACTCTGTGTATTGGGTTTTCTCAACAGCATGCAGTTATTCTCTCAGAGCATGTTTCACACGCAGGTCAACACATCTCCACGTATAGAAAGATAGAGTAACTGTGTGATACTGCTGAACCACACATTTAAACATCAACAATGATAAGCGTTATTTATCCATTCGTTCATCTAACAGAGATGGTACACATTCACTGGCTGTTAAGGAGTTGGACGAAAGGCCTTTTGCGTCGTAGTCCCTGGACTGATGTTGCAAAGTTAAGCTCAAAACAAATGATAGCATTTAAATCAATAACAAGTTAATGAAATCCTTTAAAACATCGAAGCTCACAATAAAGTGCGTTTCTTTTTATGCCGAGAGAGCTGCGCACTGTTGGTCATTTGTATATATTGATTGTTGTGCTTTTATTCATGTCTTAATGTGTGCATATGTACACATGTATCTTTTGATTGTGTATATATAGGTTTATACATGTTTTTATATATTTGGTTTTTGTATTCTGGATTGTGGGAAACGGTATTTCGATCTCTCTGCACACACAAGCTGAAAGATTGACAATAAAGTTGACTTTGACTACTAAGTAACAACAGCAGGGTCTATGCAGGAGTCCTGAAGTCAATGTAAGACCTTCTTTAAGACCCTTTCCTACATTTTAAGACCTCATCGCCACTTTGAGTTCTGACCGGTTACCTTGGCGACACACTTCACCTCACATTGACTACATAAAGTATTGATTGTCCTTCCTCCTTATCTTCCAACCATTTGGACGCAGACTTGCATTTCCCCATAACGATGTTGTTTAGCAACCGGCGTAAACGGAGCTTCGCGCTCCATCAAGCCGTGAGCGCGCGTTAAAACGATTAATAAAAGTTTGATATCTCGGTGGAAAATCAATCTCGTTACAGTAAAAAAAAAATTGTTTGTTCTACGCCGCGTAATTTTCATGTCCCGTTATAAAGGATTCATAACATGTGTAATTTATAAAAGAAACCCCTCAGTCTGTAAAGGCCTTTTTATAGAAAATAGTTCCGTCTAGATAAGATGGAGAATCAGTAAACAATAACAGATCTTTGTTTGTTTCACCTGTGTTTCATATTTAATTCCACCCGTCTTTCTTCCTGCCGGAGGAGTCATTTTGATTCATGTATTCTTTCACCTTAATAAAATACTTTTTCATAAGAGAATGATTTCACCCTGTAAACTGAAATAAACTGATTTGTTCTCATTGTCTATCTGTATGTTTCCAGATATAAGGATTCATTGTTTCTCAAATTGTTGACTTTTTCTTCAGAGTTTCGACTTTCTTTCTCAGAGTTTTGACTTTCGTCTCAGAAATGTGACTTTAAAATGTGTTTATGGACCGAAGCTGTGTGGGACTGACCGGTGTCGCTGAAGTCGATGAACTCCTTGGACAGCAGGTTGGTGAGCAGCTCCATGATGAGCAGCAGGTCCTGGTACTGCTCCTCCTCCGCCCCGGCGTCACAGCGCTTCCTGTTCTGGTTGTTCTTGGCGTAGACCTGAAGCAGCGTCAGACACGCCTCGTACAGCTTCATGCACTTCGCCTGGACGCGGACGCAGAGCAGAGTTAACAGAATATCCCGTATTCTATTGACATGTACAGTATACAGTAGGGCTGTGCGATTATGGCAAAAATCATAAGCACGATTATTTTGGTCAATAATTGATATCACGATTATAAAAAACGATTATCCATTTACTTTGAAAACATCCATTTATTGAAAGAAATATGTGAACAGTATGTTTTTAACAGTTGATTACCCTGAACTTTAAGTAACATTCAACTGAAAACCAATAAAAAACAATTAAAAATAAAAATAATAATCTAATCTATTTCGATTACGTTGTTTTCGTAATCGTTGCAAGCCAAAATCGTAATAGAGATTAAAATACGATTAATTGCACAGCCCTAGTATACAGCCTTTTTGCACTACTTTTTATTCTGTATTTGATTTGATTAGATCTATTTCGAATGTGAGAATTATTATACAATACGAAATTAAGCAAGTGTCAAATTGATATACAAAAATATTGCTGATTCTAAATGATGTAAAAACAAATAATCGACTTAATTACACATCCGAAAAGGGGAAGAAGAAAGAAGTTTACACTTATTTAATCCCACCCCTTCTCCCAAAAACTAAATTACTAACATATATATATTTATTTTCTCTTAAAGAAATACTGTATTTTATTATACATGTTGCATTGCTGGAGGAGCTCAGGTCAGAATCATTTCACTGTAGCTTTGTGCATATGACCATAAAACCTTTGAATTTGAATCTCAGACCGACACAGCTGAAGACACAAGTTACGTTTTGGTTTCTGTGACCAGATCTCGATTCATACAAGACCGATCCGGTACATTCCTGAGCTGAGCAAAGTGCATCATCTAGTTATCCTTTCAGTTTTCTTAAAGCAGGTAAAACAGTGGAGGGAAGTTAAGAAGTCCCTCACCTCTCCCAGGTAACAGATCTGCTTGTGAGCCACTTCCACAAACACCTCAATGATGAGGTTTATCGTCTCCGGCGTGTTGCTGTACACCTGAGCAACGAGATGAAAGGTTTTAGGAAAATAATCCATTAACTAGTTTAGAGTATTTTAAAGGCCACCTATTATTTCGTCTTTTCTCTTACCTCCATGAGGCCGATGCAGCTGGACAGGAAGTCCATGAGGAAGGAGAAGAGCTGCACCACGTTGTCGATCTGCGTTGCCTCGGCGATGCCGCACAGCGCCTCCAACGTGGCGATGATCTCCTGTTTGACGGCTTCCTGCTGGCTGATCTGAGCGAAGTTCTCCTGGTTGATGAGGTTCAGGAAGCGCTGCTGCAGAGGGTGGAGCACCTGGGGGGAGACGGGGGGCTTAATATACGACCATAAGATGTTCATACGGGACTGACTGCACTTCAGTCATCATATTCGTCATGTCGCTTAACATTTGAAGAAGTGTCTATCTGTATTATATTTTGCAGGAAGTTGACACATTTAATGGGACTATTTAAGTGGTTTACTTGGGTTCAGTTTTGACTTATACTTTACTTGAGTATTTTCATTTAATAGTGCTTTATTCTACTTATACTACATTTCAGAGGGAAATATTGTACTTCTTACCCCACAATATTTGCAAGTAATGTTCTCCAATAAAAGATATACAAAATATTCTTATACATTACGATCTAGTAATTGACCTCGTTAATCTGGAGGGAGGGGGGGGGGTTAATATACGACTATAAGATGTATTCGTGTGGCACATACGTCGCCAAACATTTTAAGTAGAAACGTAAGTGTCTATCTGTACTTCATCTTGCAGTAAATTCACACATTTAATGGGACTATTTATTTTCTTTTAAAACTTGCAATGTTCGCATAAATAAAGTGGGCTACTTAGGCACTGTTTTGACTTACAGCACATACAGTATTTGGAAATCTGGACTTGTGCTAGTAATGGAGTTTTGACTTTATGATACCTTTACTTTAATTAAGGTTCTCAGTACTTCTTTCATCACTGCTGAAAAGACATAATACCCATTTATAGGAAGCTGCTTTTAAGTTGTTTTAATATTGAAGTCTTTGCACAGACCGGTTTTATAATCTGAACTCCGTGGGGACATCCTGAACCAATCAAACTGAGTGACTTGATGCTGACGGTGATTCCTCCTCCTCCTCCTCCTCCTCCTCCTCCTCCTCCTCCTCCTCCTCCTCCTCCTCCTCCTCCTCCTCCTCCTCCTCCTCCTCCTCCTCCTCCTCCTCCAGAGCCATCCGAGTTCAGACACGCAGCTGCAGGCGCCGACAGCTGCCGCCCCGCCCCGCCCCCGCCCCCCACCCCCATAATTACTCTGGAGTCATTGTGGCTTTGCACCCACATGTACTACCGTCAGCCTATTAAGACAAAAGGCCTGCAGGATCACAAAGAGGATCAAGTTCTACAGGCGGAGGAAGGCTGCACGGGGAATATTACGGACTGCATCCATCACTCCTCCTCATCCTCCTCATCCTCCATAACTCTCAACATCACACACTTTGTTTCGGTGTGTTTTCACAGAGATTTAATGACAACAAAAACTACAGCAACGATGACTTATTTTGTTAATTATCAGACCTTAAAATGTTCATCTAGTCGCGTCTTATCTTCTTAGTTTTCGTTACTAGATCCTGTTTTATTTATGATAACATGTACTCCATACAGGTATAGTTTAGATCCGGCACATCAGACGAACCAGATGTTGTAGCCACTTTCTCTGGAGGCACAAGTGAAAGCGCCTGAACTGTTGATAACAATCTGAGAAACTGACCGTTTACATTTGAAGAGTTGAATTTGGCGGTTTTTTCTAGGTGTTTATCAAAATAGTTTCTTTTTATTTCATTAATTAACTAATTAATTCTGCCTTATTTGTTATTTGATTCTGTATATTTGCACACATGTTTTTTTATATACATTTGTTTCATATTGGGGATTGTGGGAAACGGTATTTCGATCTCTCCGTCTGTACACACAAACTGGAAGATTGACAATAAAGTTGACTTTTGACTGAAATGGTTGAAGAATAATGTTTTTCTGTTTCTTTTTATTTCATTAATTAACTAATTAATTCGGCCTTATCTGTCACACACACACACACACACACACACACACACACACACACACACACACACACACACACACACACACACACACACACACACACACACACACACACACACACACACACACACACACACACACACACACACACACACACACACACACACACACACACACACACACACACACACACACACACACACACACACACACACACACACACACACACACACACACACACACACACAACCTCAGCCCAGTATTGCTGCTTGGCGTCAGAGTCCATGTGAGCGAAGCCCCCGAGGACCAGAGCCTTCATCAGGGTCCGCTGCACGGGGCTGGACAGCAGGTGGAGGGGGGGGCTGCGGCTCGCAAACTGCTTCGCTAAGCTCCACCAACCCTCACACTGAACCACGATGTTAGCCCTGAGGAGAGGAGGAAGAGGAGGATGATGAGGAGGAGGATTGTTACACCAAAAATACCTCAGAAATACTGGTTTAAAACGTTTTGATCAATGTTACCATAGTAATTCCACCATTGAAAATAAATACAGTTTTTTTGGCACAATCACATTTGGTTGATATCGATGTTTTGATTATCACTGAAAGAACAAATAGACCCTCCTAACGCTCTAAGGCAGGGGTGCCCACACTTTTTGGGCAGGTGAGCTACTTTTGAAATGACCAGCTCACCGAGGTCCACCGACCAAAAATAAAATCCCAAATTGCAAGGGTTGCTGAATAACACGTTTTATTTATACCTGGGACAACTACAGGGCTGCAACAAACGACTCATTTGATAATCGATGAATCTATCGATTAATGAAACGATGAATCGACTATTCGGACTGTTACTGCATGCCTTGCACAATTTCAACATGTAGCTTTAGATGTAGCTTGAGGCTGTCTTAGGCATGTGGAAACAATGAAGACAATAAAGATGAATACTTGATTCAAAAATACATATATTATTAAATTAACTAAACAAATTGTTTACAAAATGAACATTGCTTTTTATTTAAATTAAATACATAATATTTCACATCAAAAGAAACAACAGTGTTTTAACAAATGGTATTAAATAATGTGATGACAGAACTGTAAACAGAATAGCTGAAACTTTAACAAACTAAATAACTCAGTTACCTCTAATCATTAACCCATGTTTGTATAATGGAGTTAACTCCGTGTGTTGCTGCTAGCATACAGAACACCTGACTTGGAAACGTTGCTCGTGGACGGGGCTACAGAGCTGCTGGAAAGACAGTGGAACCCGGTGCATTCCTCCGTCTGGATGTGGAGCACTTTTGATAAATGTTTAGACAAATTGCTCGTGTTACCGCCCTCACATGCTAAACTCTCTTGGCAACGAGCATCGTCCACCTCAAGACGGGTACAGGGTTCATACACTTTTTCACCAATGACTTTTCCATGACTTCTCCATGACCTCTCAATGACCTTTACCTCATTTTCCACGACCAAAAAAAGATGACCACTGAAAATGGTTTATTTTAACATGGAACAGGAAAATAAGGTCTGCATATGAAACATAGTGCCTATCTAAAACAAATCCAATAGTAGGCTTACTAGCTTCTACACGCTGAAGCAACTGCAGTCAGGGAGGCAAAGTCATCAGGTATGAAAAAGGTGACAAGGACCCGAGCCCCCCGACCCCACGGGATATCGGCTTTAAAATGAGGAACAGAGGATGTTAGCCGTCAGAACAACTAAAGCAGGTAATAATAACAGAAACGCCAAAGAGTCACATCTAATAGAAATATATAAAAGCATTTATTTTAATTGTGTAGCAGTCAGTTTATAATTCTGGCAGCACTGTTGAGCATTTTGAAAATCTATTGTCATGCCTCTGTTCAAGGCTGAGTCTTTGTATCTGTATAGCCACTGGTGTAACTAAGTTCATAAACTCAACAAGTACTATACTTGGGTACAATTTTGAGATACTTGTACTTTATTAAGTATTTCAATGTTTTGCTACTTTGTTCTTCTACTCCACTACAGTTCAGAGGTACATGGTGTACTTCGACTCACTACAGTTCAGAGGTACATGGTGTACTTCTACTCCACTACAGTTCAGAGGTACATGGTGTACTTCTACTCCACTACAGTTCAGAGGTACATGGTGTACTTCTACTCACTACAGTTCAGAGGTACATGGTGTACTTCTACTCACTACAGTTCAGAGGTACATGGTGTAATTCGACTCCACTACAGTTCAGAGGTACATGGTGTACTTCTACTCACTACAGTTCAGAGGTACATGGTGTACTTCTACTCACTACAGTTCAGAGGTACATGGTGTACTTCGACTCCACTACAGTTCAGAGGTACATGGTGTACTTCTACTCCACTACATGTATTTAATACCTTCAGTTACTCTACAGATGTGGATGAATGATGTGAAATATAATCAAGTGTTAAATCAGACTTTAGTTCCACCTGGAGTAAATCCACCAGCTACCCTGCAGTCTACAAAGTCATTCAAACTAGCTGCACCTTCACCAGCTTTGAGAACACTTTCATGATCAATCATTATAAAACACATCATATATATTATTCTGAAATGGACCAATCTGCACAACGACTACTTTTACTGTCGCTACTATATTTTGATGAGAATACTTTTCTACTTTTACTTGAGGAACATTTTGAATGTAGGACTTTTACTGAAACAGAGTATTCCTACACTCTGGTACTTCTACTTTTACTCAAGTACAAGATCTGAGTACTTCTACTTTTACTAAAGTACAAGATCTGAGTACTTCTACTTTTACTCAAGTAAAAGATCTGAGTACTTCTACTTTTACTCAAGTACAAGATTTGAGTACTGATCCGCTGCTGCGTCTGTAAAGCCGTTGTGTCCTTGGGCAAGACACTTCACCTGAACTTGCTCCTGTGGGTATTGTCCACAGTACATGACCATTGCATGTATACAAAATATGTGTAATGTGTATTTGTAAAGCGCTTTGAGCATCTGGAAAAGCGCTAAAATAAATATAAGGAATTAATTAATTATTACTTCTACTAAAGTACAAGATCTGAGTACTTCTACTTTTACTCTAGTACAAGATCTATACTTATACCACCTCTGTTTATAGCCTATGAAAAAAACGATTAGAAAACGAAGGCTAAAGCTAACGTTAGCAGATAGTGACAATGTATGCTATTGCGACAGAAAAACGTTTCAGTTCACATCACGCTCTGCCGCTCTGCTCTGAACACCTGAACGGCCCGTTCTAACAGCTGTTCACCAGCGGCTCAGTCTGTGCCACCGTGACTCCGCAGTTAACTAACGCACCGTAGCTAATGTAGCTGACCTTCATCCCGGAGCAGCAGAGTTCAGCCGACAGGCAGGAAGACTCGAGCACACAGCTCGCGCTTCATATATTAAAAAATAACACCATGCGCGTCATGATGGCACATAACAGCTCGCGACCGCAGATTATTTCAGCGATTAGATTAAATGTAAATTATATTTGACGCAACTTTAGTTACATTTCTATGACTTTTCCAAAACTTTGGGAAAAATATTGTTTTCCAGAACTTTTCCAGGGCCTGGAATTTGCATTTTCAATTTCCATGACTTTTCCAGGTTTTCAATGACCGTACGAACCCTGCGGGTAACATGTAACCACACCTCGGAGCGCTTCTCTCCGCCATCTCCTCCGTGTGTTGCTGCATGGAGCAGCTGCGTGTGTGTAAACTGCCCCCCCTCGCACACAGACGGGGGAGAGAGATCTCGTCTGGATTGGAAAGATCAAAAATACACCGACCATAGACGCATTTGTTTTGTCTTTTTGCATGTTAGAAACGAGTTGGCGACACTAAGACTGCGAGATAATGTTTGTGTAGCAATAATACATGACCTTTCTCTTTCTCAACTCGGAGGGAAGTCGCTGCTATGCCTTGTGAACACTCCGATAATGCCTCTCCACGTTACCTTTCTTTGGCAGAGCGACGCTTGCTTTACACATAAGGCAAATAACCGTTGAATGTGACATCACAACAGATATTCTCCCTCCCATTCTGGGTGGAAGTGGGATGTCTTTAGCTTCTCGCTCGGTCCCGCACTCATTTTGTTGTTTGTCTCTTGAACTTAATTTGAGTTTTCCCGGCACTTGACTGATTTTGTATCGCTTTGCATTCTGGGTTAACAGACTGGAAAGCGATAGGTCGCTTTTTCTGTCAATCAAGTAAACTCCTGCATTAAGTGGCAGGCAGGCCGAGGGAGGCGGGATCAAAACCGGTTCTGTCTATTTTAACGGAGCTGGATATTTTTTTTATGAATGACTCGCGATCTACCAGCATTGCCCCCGCGGTCGACGTACTGAGCACCACTGCTCTAAGGTGTTTCCGTCCAACACAAATGTGGAATGTTTTTATAACTTCATTAGAGAGCTGAAATGTATGACGTGTGTTATCCTCAGCGGTACCTGATACATGTTATCTATAACGTCCTGTGGGTCAGCCCTCATCATCATCCCCTCTCCCTCCTCACCTCTCCCTCTTCTCCACCAGCGTCACCAGCAGCTCCACGGTGTCGTTGGCCAGCCCGGGCTCCGAGCTCCACACCGACAGGTTGTTTATCACCTTCTCCAGGAGATATCCCACAATCCACTGGGCTCCCTCTGTGTCCGCACCGAACGCTGTGATCAGGGGGATGCTGATCTGAGGAGGGGAGACAGTCGGAGGAAAAACATCTGGTGTTAAAGGTCCGCTATTACACTGTTTCTCATCAATGTATCACAGGCCTCAGATACATGCAGAACATGTCTCTGATTGGCTGAAACACCAAACGGGTCATTGCAGCATTACCCATAATCCCCTCTGTTTCAGCCCTGTTTCCAAAGTGCTGATTCTCTGTCTGTTACTTTAGATGCAAATAAGGAGCCCCTCCCCACGCCCCTCTGAGAGACATTTGGTTACATGAAATGGATCAGGACAAAAAGAGAGAGAATCTTTGTTCCTGAAACTTTCAGAGTCTCTTTCCACAGAGGGGACACATGTTGATGTAGAAGAGACATGAAGAAGAGGGGACACATGTTGATGTAGAAGAGACATGAAGAAGAGGGGACACATGTTGATGTAGAAGAGACATGGAGAAGAGGGGACACATGTTGATGTAGAAGAGACATGAAGAAGAGGGGACACATGTTGATGTAGAAGAGACATGGAGAAGAGGGGACACATGTTGATGTAGAAGAGACATGAAGAAGAGGGGACACATGTTGATGTAGAAGAGACATGAAGAAGAGGGGACACATGTTGATGTAGAAGAGACGTGAAGAAGAGGGGACACGTGTTGATGTAGAAGAGACATGAAGAAGAGGGGACACATGTTGATGTAGAAGAGACGTGAAGAAGAGGGGACACATGTTGATGTAGAGGAGACATGAA